>NC_079435.1:28933048-29108048 GCF_903798145.1 Danio aesculapii | reverse complement strand
AGTAATTGCAAAAAAAAAAGTATGAAACTCTTTGCCGTCGTGCACAAGTTTGTTAAGCTCTAGTTAAGTTATTTAACATCTGATAAATGTAGACCTACAAGTTTTGTTTAATATATAACATCCGCCTCACTATTATATAATTAACGTTCATACTTTTTGCTGTCAATAATAAAGTTTCTTCAGATTAAAATTAATGTAAAATTAAATCAAATTTACAACTTTTTTAACAGCGTAATAATATTTTTCAGAATATGGTAATTGTTAATAAATAACAGACATGGCAACAGCATATTTGTAAAAGGTATAAATGTTTTATTTTCAAATTCAATTTACATTAAATGCCACACTGGGTAATTGGTACAATGCCACAATGTTAAAAGGCACTCCAAGTAAACAGAACAACATTTTTATATGAAAAACAGTGTACAAATAAAACGTATATGTAATAAATACACCTGTAAAAATAGTTATCTTCAATAAAAGGTTGTATTGCTCTGTTTGTTGCCCTGGTTCATGTTCAATATTCTTTAACTCTTTAAAGCCACATTATGTACAATATATTATAAATATAAAATATACAGCTGCTAGGTCACTCAATGTGTCGAACTATTAAAGGAGATGTACTTGCATAGTCTGGCTATAAATTAAACTAAATCAGCTTCTCTAAAGAGGGTTATGTGCATGCGTTCATATTATTATCACAACGTATGAAAATATGCGTCTCAATTTCAGGCTACACAGTGGTTTTAAATCAGACATCGACGTCTATTTCCACATCTTCGTCTTCGGAGAAGTATTGACTTGTGTGGTCTGAGAGAGACGACATGGGGGACAGACATAATTTGTGCGCAGTCTTGTACTCGTGACCCAGCCGTGGTGAGCACTGGGGCCCCGGGTTCCCCGTGGCTCCAGCGGCCGCACACCTCTCCAGATCAGCCAGCTTAGCGAGTTTATCCAGAGGGACTAAACCTGTGGATCTAACAGACTCCACGTCCGCTTTCATCTCCTCGAGGTCTCGTTTTAATTTCGCCCGTCGATTCTGGAACCAGGTTATGACCTGCGCGTTTGTAAGTCCTAGCTGATGGGCAATTTGGTCTCTGTCGGCAGGTGATAAGTATTTTTGATGGAGAAATCTTTTCTCTAGTTCATATAACTGGTGGTTAGTGAAGGCCGTCCTGGATTTTCGGCGTTTTTTAGGACTGTCCCTTTGACCAAATAATTTTAGCCCATCCTTACCTGTGGATGAAAGGGAAAAAATAATGAATAGACGAACGAGCACGTTATGTTGCATGGTACGCATAACGTGCCCAAAAAAAATAAACACTGCCATGTCATAAAAAAGTTAAAGCAATTGTTCACCAAAAATGACAATTCTGTTATAATTTACTCACTCTTGTTTCAAACCTTTATGATTTTGATAAAAAAAAGAAGATATTTTAAAGTAAGCTGAAAACCTGGAACCATTCACTTCCGTGGTTTTTGGGTCGACGTAGCCTAGATTCTTGCTTTTTATAAAATAGACTATCTACTTTTTCTTTCAACAGAAAAAAAATAAACTTAAAAATTTGAAACCACTTTAGGGTGAGTAAATAAAAAATGGGGTGACATCGCTTTAACATAAGCTGAACTTTAAATTACATAATTAAAATAATGGTTCACCAAATTAGGCCCTACATATACCCAGAATCGAAGTCAAATCTATAAATTATCCACATTAATTGTGAGTATTTAAAAAAAACAATGTGTAAATCGAAAGCCGACAGATTGTCTTTTTTACCTTCTGCTGCTTGGAGAACACCTAATTCGAGACCCTTAAAGGTTTTGCTCGCCAGTTCCTGAAGAGCGCACAGAGGCGAGGCTTGAGTGATGAGAGGCTGCCTGGAAACGGTGATGCTCTGTAGGGCTCTCTCTGATGCTGGAAGTCGGTGAATCCTGTGAAATCGTTTGACAGTCGGTTTGCTGAGGATATCTGTGATGCTAAAGGGCGTTAAAGGCTTGTTGGAGCTCGCGGGTGGTGGAAGGTGGTCCAGGGGGTTCAGTCCACGGCTCTCCATAGCATCACAGATTTTGACGACTTTGATGGTCGTCATTCCAGCCTTTGTCTAGCAGCTTTGGTTTTAAATGATGTGGTTCTATAATTTATTTTGGAAGAAACTTGAAATGCTTCTAACTTGTAGCCTAATTCTAGTTTAAAAGGCTAGAAATGTCCTTGCAGTTCTCCGAAAAACTGCCTAACAACAATGGCAACATTTAACAAGTTAGTCTTCTCTCACCATCAGCACCTAACAGCAAATGAGCAGTTATCCTTGTGCTTTGGCAGCTCTGCGGTTCTGAAAAGAGTTCTGGAGGCTGAGGACACTTAGCCTACTTAGTGCTCAGTTAATTAACTATGACGAAAAGGCGGAGTCGTGTAAAGTGAAGAAGGTTTTTGTTTGGTGGATGTTGTTTGTCCCCTGCACAAGAAACAAACAGTTCTAAACGACAGCTGATATTTTATTACCAATAATGCTCTTTCAAAGAGTAGAAATGGTGAGATGCTAAATTTATTTATTTATTTATTTTGACGATGAACAGTTTCAATTACCAATCCATAAAAAAGTTTAACTAATAATATAAAGTTTATAAACGTTTTACAACAAAATCAAAATGGTTAAAACATGATTAAAATGAGTCAAAGTAACGTTAGTTGTCATATCTTTTTATTAATGTTTTACAGTGTGAACGAGACAGTGCCAGTGACCCGACGACCACGTCATGGAACTGATGGTGATTATATTGGACAAGACCATTGAATAATAATAATCGACACATTGTAGTGACCTTTGGTTTTCTGAAACAATTGTAGTTATTTTGAATAAAACATAGCAATCTAAACTGAATATAAGTGACACTTGTTGTAGTTTTAGGAAACAGCCATGATTTCTAAAAGATGAAAAAAATATTGTGTTGACCTTTAGAATGATGAAATCGAATTGTATTTGTTGGCCGTTTAAAGTCGGAGGTCCTGCGTTTTTCCCGAGCGCTATTATATACCTTTTAATAAGCTATAATGTTCTTGAAAACGGTAAATCTTTACCAAAACCAAATATTTTTAGCTGAACTCATTTATTTTCCAAACAGCACGCAATTGCTCGTTATTGAGTATTTAAGTTTTAAAGCGCAATTCGTGCAAAAGCTAATTAAGTCCAGCTGCAAAAATAAAATAAAAAAATAGAAATCTTGTCAAGGAACTTAAAGTTAAATAGTTTTGTTTGTTGTAAAATTGGAATTCATGAAGTTATGAAACATTTCAGAACAATCGTAGATTAAATATGTATAACTGATTTAATATTGTTAAATAAAAGCACAAAAACACAATCTAAGAAAACAAAACTCACTCAAGAGCTGTTAAAAGAGTAGGACACAGACTTTAACTCTGACAATAGACATGTATTATTTATTTGAGAGAGTCAAACAATGCTCCTCTCATTCTCTCTCTCTCTCTCTCTCTCTCTCTCTCTCTCTCTCTCTCTCTCTCTCTCTCTCTCTCTCTCTCTCTCTCTCTCTCTCTTTACTTCAAACATCACACAAAGACACACACCCTCTATTCTTGCAGGCTGTGCAGGAAACATGAATTAGCTCAGTCAATGCGTTCTGATCATTGAGTTAATAGCAGTCTTGACCTCTTGCTGCCGTCTTTGTTTAGTGTTTTCTGGAGTCAAGTGGTTTTGAATTAACTGGACAGCAAAGTGTATAAAATGCACCTTTCAAAGAAGAAATAGGTCTAACGTCTAATATCAATTAATGAAAAATGAAGTGTTGTTAACATAATTTGCTAACGAGAAATTTATAACGTCAGTCATTTATAATTGAGACGATAAACTGATCAAAATCTAAATACTAGAGTATCTTCATTGAAAGCATTGGTGGAATAAAATTGTAGTAATTAAAAATGGAATATCGTCTGCTTTCTGTATAGCAGCTGCATGGGTCTCTCAGAGGGAGAGCATTTCAGGCCAACTTAAGATTATTTATAAACCACTGTATAATTATATGATCAAAAAGTTTGTAAATTATATTATCATTTTTTTAGATTTTAACTTTACTTATTTTGAAGCTTTAGAAATGATAAAATTGATAATTGATATAAATAATTGATATATAATTATTTCATAAAATTATTTACAAAGTTGATTCTAGATTTGATTCTACTTATTTTTTTAAGAAAAAAGTTTTTAACAGTGCTATAAAACAGTTAAAGGCAAATATCAACGGAAATAATAAAACAAATAAATAAAATATATAATATAAATAAAACCACACTAAAATATATTTTAAATTACTTTTAAAAAATACTTTAAGACTTTAGCAATGTTTTTAATGCCATCTCATGTGTGTGAAAGTGAGAGCAACAACTAAGGAAGTAGAGTGAACAATATCCAATTTCTAAGAGAAACATGAGTGTCTGTTAATCCACCAAATCCCACACCTAAAAATGGACCACCTTCAACGGTGATCAAGTTTCATTTGTATGTGCATGATCAAAAGTGTGTTCCAGTGTTTTATTTCCCATCTTAATAGTCCCTGCATGGTTGGGAACTGCTCTAGGTCTTGATAGAGCCATAAACATGCTGCAAATTTCTGATACATGATATTTAAAGCAAGAAAGACAGTGAAGATTAATTGTGTAAATCTATATTATCTGCACACATTTTTATCAGAAGCGAACAGGCTTTGAAAATGAATAAGCTATAGTTTTTAATTAAAATAATGTGAGTATGTATTATCCTTATTATCTAATATGTGTAAATGAGGTATTTTCTGTGCTGAAAAATATCAAGTTTAATAGCTTTTAAAAGCTTTGCTCTAGTTTCTGGGTTTATTAAAGCAAGCAAACCTTAAACAATTATCATATACCCACATACATGGATTTTAAGTGAAAATTCAGGCTATTAACAAACCATTAACTATGACTACCTCAATAAACTGCTAAAGGTAGCTGCTTAATTACTAAGGTATTAGTTGGGTTAAGGTATTGGGTAAGATTAGGGAAGAAAAATAAGATTTTGCTTAATAGCTACTAATATATGATTAATATTTGAATAATAGGCAGGCAATAAGTAGTTAGTAGTGGGAATTGTGACTTTAACTAAAGTTTATATATGTTCATAATTCTCTGATTATGTTATTTAGACATTTGTACAGGAAAATAAGTCAAAAAGCTTTTTTTTCACGGTCATCCTAATATTAAAAATATAGCATAGTAATAATGTTGTGAAGGTGTAAGTGTCTTTTTAGATATTTATTTAGCAAGACAACATTGCTGTTCTTGCAGTATATATTTAGTCTACATAACACATTTGTAACAGTAAATGTTTCAGGGCATCACATAAAGGTCAGAGATCAATGTTGTTGGACTGCAATGTGAACAAACATCTCTGGCTTATGTTGGGGGTCACAGCCTTCAGATTAGTCACAGTAAAACAAGCCAATGAAGATGAGATAAAATTACACCAGTCTATTAAATGAAAAGAGAACATAGAGATTAAAGACAAAGATAAGCGTAAAGGTTGAAGATATAGTATGAAATTAATTCAAACATTTTGTTAGAATTTACTTTATTACTATTGTTATAAAATGTAATTTCTTTATGACCTGCCTAAATATTATTACATAGCAGCACAAACAAAACAGTACATTTGTCATTTATAGCATATTATTTGAATAAGCAGGAACAAAGAGAGGCTTCTTGACATTAAATTGAATTTAGCGAAATATTTTAAAATGGCCTCAGGCCCAACAAATAATTAGATACTAAATCAGAGTAATTAAGAGCTTGAATCCTAGAAGATGAAAAAAATACCTCATCAACAGTGAAAAGGAGATTTTAATACCATTAAATAATGAACTGAAGCAAGGAACATTAATATAATTGTCTATTTCCCCTCAAGATAATGGTGAATAGGCTGTAAACTGATAGATTATAGATGCAACTATGTCAAAATCTACAAAAATATGTGGCTGTTCTTTGTATTCTAGATTGCATCAATACATTTTTTTTATATTATATTATATTATATTATATTATATTATATTATATTATATTATATTATATTATATTATATTATATTAATATTATTTGCGGTAATAGCCAAAAACACATTGTACGAGTTAAAATTAACATTTTTTTTCATGCCAAAAATTATTATTAACTAAAAATCATCTTCCATAAAGACAACTTATACATTTCCCATCATAATTATATACTTAATGTTTGAGTAGTAATATGCATTGCTAAGAACTTTATTTTGAGAACTTAAAAAAAATCGATTACTCAATATTTCAATTTTATTATTTAACATTCTTATTTACTATTCGATTGTGGCTGCCAAATATAATCTTATCCTAAATATCCTACATAAACAGCTTATTTATTCAGCTTTCAAATTATGTATAAATATCCAATAACTAACCTTTTCGATTGGTTTTGTGGTCCAGGGTCACATTTCACATGGTGATAAAGATTCATGGTGAAATAAATAAATAAATAAATAAATACTAATGCACAATCTGAAATTATGTGCATTAATGGTTTACTGAACGCTGTTGTAATGTGTCTTGAGGGTTCACTTACATATGTCTGCCCCTTACTGGAGAGATGTTGCTTTGAAAATGCTTCATGATACAATCGCACAGGGTGATTCAAAAAGAATACCACAACTTTGAAAATCTGTATTTAGGCAAAGGAACATGATGTAACCCGGGTAATTAATCAATGTGAAAAGTATTCTTAACATAGTTTTTCAAAATTTCAGAGCTTCCTTAAATCGACGACAGAAAAAAAACTTCGCTCTCCTTTTCTTCTTTGCAAAGTTCTTGATTTTCAAAGTTGTGGTATTCTTTTTAAATCACCCTGTAAATTTTTTATTTAATTTATGCTACAACCACAGCATACATTATATGTTATATATGGACTCTCTTGCATAGCGGTAAAGATTACCTTTATGCATAAATTACTGAACTCTCAAAGTGCAACATGTATTTGTCTGAACGTGAGACTGAATCCGCACAGCAGCCGGCTGCCCCTTTTGTCCCGATGGCAGAACATTTGTTACACTGCGCCCATGTGGCATTGTGCCTGTCTGCTGGTTAGGCCTGATGCCAGGGGACACAGTCATTCCCCTCCAAATCTGTTCACACAGCCTGGCATCAAAATACCTCCGGTTGTCCCTAATGTGTTTGAGAATGTAGCAGATTGGGAATGTTTTTGTGTCATAGAAACATTGAAACTTGTCATTATAATAATAAAATTGTCAAAACATTCCAAGTGCAAACAGTTGTGAATGTACCAAGTGAAACAAACCAAAGATTATGATAATGTATACTTTATGTGTGAGTGTGTAAATTACTTAAGAGTGATTTGGCTGAGTGACAGGTCAAAATGTCAAACCTGAAGTGTTTAATTAATCCAACAATGCAGGCTGTGACAATGCAGCCCATTCAGCAGTACAAGCAACACTCTCCAAGTGTGAATGAAAGCATATGTGTATGTTATGTAAGGCATAAAGTAGCCTACACATACTGTGTGGCTGTTATCGCAGAATAAAGCCAGGCATTGGCAGTCCAGATGGGATAGATTTTAAAAAAATAAGAAAAAGACTTAGATAGATGGATAGAGATGAAAACTTATAAAGTCTTTAATTGAATGCAAATCTGACAGAAGCGAAAATGACTGAACTGATAAAGGCTACTACACTAGGGATATTATTTAGTCACAAGATGGCGCCAAATAGTCAAAAACAGCAGCGTGACAGACAAGCATATGGAATCAAGCTGGCAGAATAAAGGGGTCGCACAGCGGATGCGTCACTCGGCGCCGCATTGCATTGCACCACGCAGCACCATGCATTTTAGAATTCTAAACATGGTTTCTATCAGGGTACACACAACGGCGCCGCAAGTTTGCGTATGTCCGCAGTGCCCACTCAGGACACTGTTAATATTTCTGTCGCACCACAGAGCGCCATCTGAATAGTTTCATATGAAATAACATTCAAATGTGCGCGTCTGGTGTGTGATACTTCCAACTGTCAGTTGCTCGCCATGTCACGGCGCATCAGGTGTGCGACCTGCTTAAGGGTTGTTGAGATGAAACTTGATGCATTTTGAAAGCCATGTCCTCTTGAGTGACACACTGTCTCCACTGGTTACATTCATTCTATCCCTGAATATCACACATTTTCAGGCTCCCGTTCTCCAACTCAGCCAAGGTGTAAAGATCCCCTAGCACCACCTCCACCCTCCAACCCTTCACTTAACACCACCAGTGTCTGTCACTCCACAGTGTTCCCTACTAGTCCCTCCAGCTCCGCTCCGGTTGCTTCATTGTCAACCTGCCTCAGTCATGATCTTCTACTCTATTAAGCTTCTGCTTCCCTCCTGCTATACATTGCTCCTCAGTACTACTGGCTTTAACCCAGCCCGCCGAGCTCCTTTCTACCTTTCGGCCTTGTGGGTTTGTGATATGGTCCAAACCTATGGTGTCATCATGGGTTTCCATTACCATCTCTTTATCTGTCTGTCAGTAACCTTTGGTGTTGACAGAGATAGACAAGTTTTGACCAAGCTCTCTTCTTCAAATCCTACACTTTGAAAATGACCTCAGCTATCTGTACTTAGCTGATAAGAGTGGCTTCTGTTGCTACAAGCGCATTAACTTCGTGGCTTGATGTGTTATTCCTCCAGAATTATTCTGATACTGTTGTTTTTCTGTCAGCCTGAACCATTCTGGTCATTATCCTCTGACTTTTGGCATCTTTGACAGTTGCTGGATACTGAATGTTTTTCAGACCATATATGGGTTCAGGTATTTGAATTATCAAAAAATATATAAAATAATGCACTATATTTCCCACAAACTTTCCACAAATAGACCCTTTCCACATTTCTGGGGTTCTGAGCAGCGAAACTCATCATAGTTGGGTAAACTTAGAGAGCAGTGAATGGGAGAGAACCACAAATAAAAATTTTTGCATTCCAAATTGTTAAAATGTACTGTCCCGTCAATGAATACTAAATTAGAAACACCTCTTATAAGTGTTTACTAGATTTTTGCAATTTCATGCAAAAATTGCATAATACAAAGTACAGCTTTATTAATGTACATACATTTCAAGAGTTCACACTTAGCTAATGATTGGTAATAAGCTTGTTTGGAATGGTGTCCCAGGAGAGAGCCCTGAGCTTATAAGTTCCTCAAGCCCTGGGCTCCCTCCGTTTAGCAGGACAAGGGGGGAGTTTGAGCTCGATGAACTTATGTCTGACTAAAAAAGATATAGGGATTGCTAAGGAGAGATATATGGCTTGATAAGAGCTTAACTATGATGCCTCTTTGGTATGTTCAATTTACTTAGGTTGCATGTTTTTTTGACTGTGGTAGGAAACAGGAGAACCCGAGAAAAACGCATGGGGAGAAAGAGCAAACTCCACACAGAAATGTTGAATGTTTTTCTAGGGACTTTACTGGTTACTGCCATTCTTGCTTTGAGGCAAGAGTGCTAATCACTGGGCCACCATGTCACCCATCTAGAGAGGAGGAGAAGTAAGTGTGGGTGCGTGGGGGTGATTCTTTAAGACGAAGATAGTGAGATAAGAAACTCTGCGTATATTTATAATGGGTTAGGAATCATCTGATTGGTGAATCAATCATAGGATAATGCGGCACCAGACATGACCAATCATAAGCACACGATTGTCTTAAATTAGTTTTTAAATAACCTTCACTTTTAAAAAATCTAAATATTAAAAACGTTTGAGGATTTAGAAGCTGATAACCATTAAATGCGTCATTACCATTTTGTGAAAAAGTCTATTCTCGTTATGTAAAGGTTAATACAGATATCTAATGTATCCATCAGTGAGATAATAGGTAGAATATTGAATCTGAACATATTGTGCCACTGGGGTGTCATATGGTCGTCTTGTCAGATCAATGGCTTGCTCTGACTGAACCCAGCTTTACGTATCGTGGAGAGACAGAGGGAGGGCTGCGAGATCTGCTTTGAGTCTTTAACATCAATTACACTCAGTTTGATGAATGGAAAGGCATTAGAGAAGAGGAATGCTCAGCTGCTCTTTGTATTTGAGGAAGTATGTGTCAGAGTGAGGGTGTCTTTGTGTTCGTTTGTGAAGTCACTTAGCAGCATCAAGCTTTGTATTTGTGTTTGTGTGTGTGTGTACTGTATAAGAGGAAAATCTGTGTGTGTATCAAAGAAACTTTGGTCTCCCCCCTTGCAGTTTGGCCTGAAACACTCCCACATTGAGCCTGTCAGACACTCATCCATCAGAAGGGTTAATAAAAGCCATTTAGGCATTTTAACGAGTCGGCCAATCACACGAGAGTGGCCTCATTAGCATACTCAATTGCCCTCATTTCTGCAAGAGACTGTTGGAGGCTTGGCTGCATTGTTGTCATAGTCTGTGAAGTGCTTTAACCTTGTAAAACCGAGATTAAATGAATAAGTGAACAAACAGCAAAAGGAAAAGAAGCAAAGGGCTGAATATACATCAGTTTTATCGTCACTCCAGATTGCTTTTAACTTTTTTTTTTTTTAACTCTGTATTTGTTCTTACATTTAACATATACAGACTGGGTAAATTAATTTTGTTCCTCACAGATGAATCCAATAATCCTCTACCCAGACCACATATCAACCTCCAATATAAAAGAGCTGTATACTGTAATAAAACATCTGAATAATAATGTGGTTTTGCATTGTCTTGTTAAAATATGCATGGGTATCCTTGGAAAAGAAGACAGCATATTGTGCTCCAAAATCTCTATGTACTTTTTTCAGCATTAATGGTGCCATCACAGAAGTGCAAGTTACCTTTGCCAAGGGCACTGAAAAAACTCAATACTATGACAGACTCTGGCTTTTGGACTTGTTGCTAACAATTTGGATGAGCACACTGCGTCCATTTTCCCCCCAAAATACCTGAAATACTGATTCATCTGACCACGTTTTCACTGTGTGATGGTCCATCCCAAATGCCTCAAAGTCGAGAGAAGTCGATGGCGCTTCTGGACACCGTTAACATAGAGCTTCCTTGTGGCACAGTACATTTTTAACTGGCATTTGTGGATGTAACTACGTATTGCGGTACTTCTCAAAGGTTTGTCCATTAGTGATATTGCCCTTGTCCTTTACGCACTGAAATTCCTCCAGATTTATTGAATCTTTCAATAATTCAATGCACGGTTGAAGGTGTCTTCCTTCATATCAAAATGTCTTCCTGTTTTTCGTTGAGAAACATTGTGTTTAAACATATCTATACATTTTTATTGTATTTGTTGGCAAACTGACTGTCCTCTGCCCATCTTTTATCCTAAAGGACTAGACCTTTCTTGGATGGTGCTTTTGTACCAAATCATAATTACAATCACCTGTTGACATCACCTGTTTCAAATCACATCATTATTTAACCAATTTACTTAATGGCTAGCTCCAAATTGCTCCTGTCCCAACCATTTTTGGAATGTGCTGATGGTCTGAATGAAGGAAAGGATGTATATTTACAAATGAAATTAAGTTGACCAGACAAAACATGAAAAGTTTTGTGAATATAATATTGTCTGCAATTAAATACAAGTCTAAGTAAATTTGGAAATCACTGCTTTTATTTGCCTTTTCCATACTGTCCCAACCTTTTCTGATTTGGGGTTGTATTATATATTTTAATAATACATTTTATTAAAAATAAAATAAAATGATAAAAGATAATAATGTACCCTCATACTATGAATAGGCCATCCCACACCCCAGTCTGTAAGCTGTAAAACATTATATGATCAATAAATCATTACATATGTTTTTCTTTATGTTAATTATGTTCAACATGTTTCTAACTTAATTGTTTGAGTTACACAAGCTATTTGAAGTAATTTAAGTTTAAATTCCTCATCTAGTTAATTTGATTTAACTTACAAGTTTAAGGCAACCAGTAATTTTTTAACTGAAGGATCTGGTGAAGTTTGCCTTATAATAATACTCTAGTAGTATAGTGTGTTTATATAAGAACTGACTGTAAATCATAGGTTGCAATATATGTTTTTTTCTTTGTTTTCTTTGGTGGAGTGGTGGATATTTAATGTAGTCATGGGTTTGCACAAAAAAACTCAGTAAATATACAATTTTTAAAAATGCATGTTTATGCTATATAAAAGTAAAAAAGTGATTTACCTTACTTAACTTTGCAGGATTTTCATAATTATCATTTTTAAAAAATAATTATGCAGGTAGTTCATTTACATAATTTTATGGCAAGATTTAATAAGGTAAAGTAAATTATATGTAATAATAATAATAATAACAATAATAGGTGTCACGGTGGCGCAATGGGTGGAAAGATCATCTCACAGCAAGAAGGCCACTGGTTCGAGCCTCGGCTGGGTCAGTTGGCATTTCTGTGTGGAGTTTGCATGTTCTCCCCGTGTTGGCATGGGTTTCCTACGGGTGCTCCGGTTTTCCCCACAGTCCAAAGACTTGCAGTACAGGTGAATTGGGTAAGCTAAAAAGGGACTAAGCCAAAAAGAGAATGAATGAATGAATGAATGAATGAATGAATGAATGAATGAATGATAATAATAATAATAATAATTATTATTATTATATGTAATAAAATATATTAATATTAATAGAGAATATATTTTACACAAGTATTTATTAAACAATAATAATAATACTTATTATTATAATTAATATTATTGTGTTTAATAACAAACTAATAAATATAAATAAATTATAGATTATTAATATTATTATTATACATTTTATTGTGATTATTTGCAAATTCACCACATTTTAGGGAAGTTTACACATTTTTTTACATTTCTTTATATACACTTAACTCATTTTAAGCACTGAAGTTCTTACTATGCAAGTCAACTACAGATTTTCAAATGCTGTTAATAGTGAACTAACCATTCAAGAACAAACTAATAATCAAATACTCAAATTGCAGTCTAGCTGGCCCACTCACCAAGTTGCATCCATCTCTCCTACATACACCTGCTTTCTGACTCTGCCCTTAACTATAGTAATAGAGCTGTCAGCTTCTCCTCCTCTCCACTCCAAACCACATGCTTTCCCACCCAAATAAGACAGTGATGAATCCAAGGCCTTTTTGTTGCCTTGTTTTTATGAACTAGGCCTAAATACCCAGTAACTCCATTCTCCCCGTATACAGCCTTTTTTCTGCCTGCCTCCTCCATTGTCCTTTAAAGAGAGCAGAGCCACAAAGAGAAGCTACACATTAACACAGTGCCTCGTCCAGGCTATTGAGCGGAGCAGAGCACAGCTGTCTCACACTACACTTATATAAGGGTGAGGGGTGGCAGGGGCTTCACTTACAGCGAGTGGCCCCCTCTGGAGCACTGAGTCAAGAGAGTTTGGAAGAAATGGAGAAGGGTGGCAGAAAGGTTCAGTATTTGGGGTGATGGAGAGGGTGCTTCGTCACACGTGACAGACAGCTGCAGCGGCCCCTCCACGTGCACTTCTGTCTTTGTGGCAATGCTGGCGCTTGTGTTTAAGCAGAGTTCAAAGGGCTTTAGGATGGTTTTAGGTTGTGGTGTGTGTGGTGGAAGTTGGGTAATTAAAAGCTTTTGGTGTTTTTTTGTAGCTGAAACATCCATTTAAATGTTGATTGCAAAAATGCTTATGATGATGTCTTTCTTTCTTTCTTTTTTTCTTTCTTTCTTTACTTCTTTTATTCAATTATTTTCATTAAGAATGTCATTTCTACAAGTCATCTAGATTTTTTTATGTATGTATGTATGTATGTATGTACAGTGCATCCAGAAAGTATTCATAGCGCTTCACTTTTCCACATTTATTTTATGTTACAGCCTTATTCCAAAATGGATTAAATTCATTTATTTCCCATAATGTGAAAAAAAAGATTTTTTTGAAATTGTTGCAAATTTATTAAAAGTAAAAATCCTGAAAAATCACATGTACATAAATATTCACAACCTTTGCCGTGAAGCTCTAAATTGAACTCAGGTACATTCTGTTTCCTCTGATCATTCTTGAGATGTCTCAGCAACTTAATTCACCTGTGGTAAATTCAGTTGATTGGACATGATTTGAGTTCTTCTGTGGAGAGAGGAGAACCTTACAGAAGGACAACCATCTGTGCAGCAATCCACCAATCAGGCCTGTATGGTAAAGTGACCAGACGGAAGCCACTCCCCTTCTGGAATTTGCCAAAAGGCATCTGAAGGACTCTCAGACCATAAGAAACAAAATTCTCTGGTCTGATGAGACTAAAATTGATGTTGATGTTTTTCAGCAACAGGAACTGGAAGACTAGTCAGGATAGAGGGAAAGATGAATGAAGCAATATACAGAGACATCCTGAATGAAAACCTGCTTCAGAGTGCTCTTGACCTCAGACTGGGGCGACAGTTCCTTTCGATACACCTTTGGGGCAATTGCTGCCAAAGGTGTATCAACAAGGTATTGAGCAAAGGCTGTGAATACTTATGTACATGTGACTTTTCAGATTTTTTATTTTAAATAATATTGCAACAATTTCAAAAATCTTTTTTCACATTGTCATTATTGTGTGTAGAATTTTGAGGACATAAATGAATTTAATCCATTTTGGAATAAGGCGGTAACATAAAAAAGTGGAAAAAGTGAAGCACTATGAATACTTTCCGAATGCACTTTGTAATTTGGTTAACAGTAAGTTTCCTTAATATAGAACTAAATAATATACACTCACCTGCCACTTTATTAGGTACACCTGTCCAACTGAGCAACTTAATGCATTTAGGTATGTAGACATGGTCAAGACGATCTGCTGCAGTTCAAACCGAGGATCAGAATGGGAAAGAAATGTTTGTTTGTGTCAGATGGCTGGTCTGAGTATTTCTGAAACTGCTGATCTACTGTGATTTTCACGCACAACTATCACTAAGGCTTACACAGAATTATTAGAAAAACAGAAAATTTCCAGTGAGCGGCAGTTCTGTGGGCGCAAATGCCTTATTAATGCCAGACTGGTAATGGTGTGGGGGATATTTTCTTGGCACACTTTGGGCCCTTTAGTACCAATTGAGCATCGTGTCAAAGCCACGGCCTACCTGCGTATAGTTGCTTACCATGTCCATCTTTTTATGACCACAGTGTACCAGCTTCTGATGGCTACTTCCAGCAGGAAAACGCACCATGTCATAAAGCGTGAGTCAACTCAGACTGGTTTCTTGAACATGACTATGAGTTCACTGAACTCAAATGGCCTCCACAGTCACCAATTCCCAATCCAATAGAGCACCTTTGGGATGTGGTGGAACGGGAGATTCACATCATGGATGTGCAGCTGACAAATCTGCAGCAACTGTGTGATGCTATCATGTCAATATGGACCAAAATCTTTGAGGAATATTTCCAGCACCTTGTTGAATCTATGTCACAAAGGATTAAGGCAGTTTTGAAGGCAACCTTAAACCGGTCCAACCCGGTACTAGTAGTGTCACTAGAGACATGATGAACAAGCACAAGACGAAAGATGTGTATCTAATAAAGTGGCTGGTGAGTGTATATGAGGAATAACCATAAATTCACTTTCCCAAATTTCCCTGCATGACATTTGACAATTACGCTTTTTTTGTTGACATTACAATGGTTCTTTTTTAGTTTTTTCTCATGAGTTATGTACATTAGAGTTTTATGTTACATGTAATCAGTGGTGTAAAGTAACAAATTACAAATACTCAAACTATGTAATGGAGTAGTTTTTCTCAGAAATTGTAATTTACTAAGTAGTTTTAAAAATGTGTATGTTTACTTTCCTTTGAGTACATTTTTAGTGCAGGATCGGTACTTTTACTCCACTACTTTCTTTCAACCTGCAGCCACTAATTTATTTCCTCTTGTCCATGGGGATTAGAAAAATCAGTTCTGCGAGTCCAATCAAATTGCATACAGAAGATAAATCACATCATAATGAACTACCCTATGACATGAGTGATTTATAATTGCAGCAAACTGTTTGGAAGCATTAAAAGTGTTCATAAATATGTCCAAAGTCTTTACACGCATTGACCCAGAGACTGTTTAGACTGCATGTCACTGATGAGAAGATGATTAATGTCTGCTGTATGATGACCAAAATGGCCTTAAACACCCAGCAGACACAAGACATCAACTTAACGTCAGATTGACATTGTACCCTAACGTCTTGAAGACATTGTATTTTGTTTGGTAATGAAAATCGGCTTGACATCAGAACCTAAGGTCAGGCCAGTGTCCAATGTCCAACTTAAAAGCAACCAAATGTCAATGTCTAATGATGACAATGTTGACGTTGTGTGCACATTACCGCTATGATCTCTATCAGACGTTGGATTTTGGTTGCCATATTGATGAATAAATATCAGTATTTGACATCAATATGATGTTGGTTTAAGATGTTGGCTCCACGGTAGATTTTGGTCACTTTCTAACACAACCTAAAATTAACCAAATATCAACGTCATTTGAGGTTGTTATTGGACATCAAAATAACATTGTCCTTAGATGCTGGCTAGACATTCAATTTTGGTCACCTGACAATCACAACCTAAATCTAACCTAATATTAACGTCTTATGATGTTATGTGCCTGAAGGGCAAGAACTAAAAGCACTACAGAATGTTACGTTTACACACATCCACAAATTACATGTAAATGCATCAGCTTTTTACAGCGTCATACTCCCTACTCTCTACTCTTGAGTACTTTTGAAAGGGTTACTTTTTACTCATATTTTGAGTAATATTTAAAACAGATTCTTTTACTCTATTCTTTTACTCTTTTACTCTACACTGCATATTTAGGCAAGTAATGGTACTTTTACTTAAGTGTGATTTTTCAGTACTCTTTCCACCTCTGCACGTAATGCTGATATGAATGTTATTGCATTACATTATTTGTCATGTGTGTTACCGTGGTTGTGTGAAAGACACTGAGTGCTTTCTATATATTATCTTTCTCTGCTCGTGGGAAAAGTTGTTTGTGATCAACATTGGTTCATCATATGACATTCTCATTCACACATTCTTATGGTTTTGTTTTTTGTCTGCATAACAAAGTTACATCGTGTAGATATTAAGACTTCAAAACATTGGTGTTTGACTATAAATTAATGAAATATGGTATTTCACCATGGAATTTTGACATTTCTTTTAGGTTCCTACCATATTTTTTTCTGGTAAAATTCTATCAATCACAGCTGCCTTTTTTTTACCATAAACTTAACTCATTGTTTTGTTTTTTTATTATGATTAATAGATTTTTTTTCTCCATGACTTGTTGGAGATGTTCAACAAATGGGGTGTCACACCGAAAGGACAACAAAACTTTTTTTACCGTGGTTCCAAAAATGTTTAATATATCAAATGTTCAGAGAAAAACGGTGCACATCATGGACTTCTCTTGGGGGCTTCAGTCAAATCCATTGAATGGGGTTTTTCCAACTTTTTCGAATACAAAGTTAAACATTTGCATGTTGTGTCATAGAGGACATGATTTTCAGTGACAAAATGTATTAAATTCCTTTGGTTTTAGAAATAAATGGATGAAAAAAATATATTGGCATTTACTAAAATATACACTTTTTAGGACTGAGGAATTTAATAAAGATTTTACAAATTATTATTATTATTATTATTATTATTATTATTATTATTATTATTATTATTATCATCATCATCATTACCATTATTATTATTTTATTTACAAGAGCTGTAATTTATTGAACTAAACTTAAAACATTTACTTTAAAATGTCTTTAAAATAGTAAATAGAAAAAAGTTCTATAAATATTTTTCTAAACTAAAGCATTTTACAAAAAGATTCAACTAAATTAAAATAAAACAAAAAATAACTCTTGATTCACAAAATGTTGGGTTGTTTTAACCCAAATGTTGGTAAAAATATAGATAAACCCACAAGTGGGGTTGAAAAATGTTATTTTATTTTAATTAAAAAAAATCTAACAATGTGTGAAATTTATTAGTAAATTTAAATTGCATTTTTAATCCAACATTCTTTAAAGTGTGTTTGGATCTTGTCCTCAAAAGTTTATCAATCTTAGATTGAATCAGCATCTGATTTTCACTGTATTTTAATAAAGAAAAATTTGAGCAAAATGTATTTAATATTTTATGATTACAAGCATTTTCATAAGACCCCTATGCTTAGCGTAACCATACCCTCAATTACTTAAATAAATTAATTAGCAAAAGCAGCACATTTTCTACACATCTGTGTAAGTCACTGTTATCTTAGAAAGAAAAAAAATCTCAATAAACAAGCTTGCATTTGCTTACAGCACAAATACAAATCCTTTGTTAAACCAGGAGCCTTTAGTAAAGTCCAATTAATCTTGTTCTCAGCATGACACCCCAAGAGAAGCTTTCCCTGGCTTATAATGTGTGATGCCTCATTCACACTGCTCTGACAGCAGTCTTATCTGATCTGAGGCCAGCTTTAAAGGCTCTGTGTGAGGAGTGTAAAAATGTCAGTCAGCATAAACCTAATAGAAGTAAATTAGGCAGATTGACACTCATGATGCTGGAGTGGGAGCTGGCGAAGACAGACAGAGTGATTTATCAAGCAAAGAAAGACAAATTAATAAATAACCACCAGACTCAGCACTGGAGAACAGCCATTATCAGTCAGCAGGAGTTCAAAAAGCATAATGGACTGTGATTAAAAACTAATTTAGCATAAGGCCACAGAGATATGGTACGGTTTTTATACCTGCCTATGTGTTTTTTTATGAATTCAAGCCCAAAATTGTTTATATACCCCTGGCATAAAGTTACTTCGATTAGAATAGATAGAGACGATGATAATAAGACTTAATGGACAATAAGACAATATACAAGAGGCATCATTGTAGAAAAAATATTTCTCAGCTTTATTATACATTTGAATAAAAAGTGGCATGTCCAAAAGTATTCATACCCTTCTCAATAATGAATATAAAAGCCTTTGTTGGTTGTTACAGCAATCAAGCACTTCCTATAATTGCTGACCAGTTTTTTGCATGTCTCCGCTGGTATTTTTGTGCATTCATCTTTAGCAAAGAGTTCCAACTCTTTCAGGTTGGAGGGTCTCCTTGCCATCACGCTCATCTTTAGCACTCTCCACAGATTCTTAATTGGATTTACTTCAGGACTGTGGCTGGGCCAGAACAGTGTTAATGTTTTTTTCTACTAACCATTTCTTTACAACTTTTGCTGTGTTTTGGGTCATACTCAGGATAAAATGTCCACTGCTTCCCAAGGCCAAGTTTCTCTGCAGACGGCCTGATGTTGTAGAGAATTTTGATGGGGTTTTTTTCATGGTGCCATTTACTGTGATTGATTCCCTGGTCCACCAGCTGCAAATCACCTCCCAAAACAGTAGGCTTCCACCACCATGTTTGACATTGGGATTTAAATTTTTGTTTCTGATCATAAAACAGAAGACCAGGAATCTTTCTTGTCAGGATAAGCATTTGCAAAGGCCAAGCAGGCTTTCGTGTGCCTTCTCTGGAGAAGTGGTGTCCTCCTGATTTGTGTCCGTAGAACCCAGCGGTGTGCAGTGTCTGTTGGACTTCCTGCCTTGAGATGTTGATGAGATTCATCAGGATGGCCTTGGTGGTGATGCTTGGATTCTTTTTTTACCTCCTTCACTATCCTCCTGGCCCGAACAGGAGTCACTTTTGGCATCTGACCACATCCTCTGAGATTTTTCATAATGTATGGTATTTTTAATAATACTTTGCACTGTAGCCACTGGAACTTCAAAACATTTAGATATGGTCTTACAGCCCTTTCCTGACTTGTGAGCAGCCACAATGTGTAGCCGCAGGTCCCACCTGAGCTACTTTGTCTCAGCCATGACTGTCCACAAACCAACAGCATAAGGATTCTGTTTTTTACCTGTTGAGTTGATTCAAACAGTTTTAGAACAGCTTGACTATTTATATTGGACTATAAACATTTTACGACTAAAATAAAAACAAACAAACAAATAAATAAATTAATAAATCGCCTTTGTCTGAAAGATGTCTAAATGAAGTATTTAGAAATGAACATCATTTATCAGTGAATGGGTTTTATTATTATAATGTGATCTGCCATCCAGGGATTGTCCGGCAGAGGTCAATCGATCTAAATTTATGAATTATCTCATAAAACCTTTGAGAACATGTTTTACTTATTTGAAGAAGCAAGTCATAAATCTTTGGCAGTGGCCATTTTGGCACAATACAGTTCTTTATAAATTTCCCGAATAATTGCTGGATAAATAAGCTTTCCATTGATGTATGGTTTGTTAGGATAGTACAGTATTTGCCCTGATCTTAATGAATGAATGAACCTAAATACTGAGAAAATCCCTTTAAATTTTCCTAAATGAAGTCCCTATAATGTACTAATCAAAAATTGAGGTTTGATATTTACATGAAATGTACAAAATATTTTCAACGTGATCTTTTACTTAATATTGACAATGATTTTTGGCATGAATGCATTTTGAAGCCCAGAAAAATATTGTAACTTTACAAATACTAGTAACTTTACAAATGTCAGATGAGGAGAATCAAAAAATTGTTAGCAGATATTATGCTGACAGATTGGTAATTCTTTCATGATTTGACATTCAGTTACAGAACGTCTAATCTAATATTTTATTAAAACATTACAATTATTAGACTATGACATATTTGCCATACAGGTATTGTCCAGCAGAGGTCAGTAAGAGCTCAATTTAGATCAATGATCCTATTAAACATTTGAGAACATGTCATAATTTATTTAAAGAAGCAATTCATACTGTTCATCTTTGGCAGCGGTTAATACGTGTCCATATGATGCGGTGGAAGTGTATGGAAACCCCAAATTATTTATTAAAATGATGTGCTTTTATTAGTATTATCTCCAACAAACTAAACGAATCAATATATGTTTATAAACCCTGCAAATAAGCATGTGCTTGTCCTTTATGGCAACAGTTCTCAGTCCTTGTCCTCGTGATTTTGGATATTTCTATTACCGTTTCAAAGGTTTGCACCATTCGACCGTACACTCTCAGAAATAGAGGTACGCAATCTGTCACTGGGGTGGTTAAAGGGTACATATTGGTGCTTCAAATGTATACATTAGTACCTAAAAATTTTAAGAGGAACACTTTTGTATTTTAAGGTGCTAATATATACCCTTGAGGTATAAATAGGGACCATTAAGGTACAAATGTGTAGCAAGCACACTGCTAAGTCCATATCATTCTGACTGCAATAATCAGTGTTGCCAACTTAGCAAGGTTTCATTTAGCAACATTTTTTCCCCCAAAACATCAAGCTATGTTAGTTGTAGCAATAATTTGGCTACTTTTAAAAAGTACTGAAATCAGAAGAGGAGTAGGACTGCATGCTTAACTCAGTAGAGTGTGGATACATCAGCAGCGTATTTTCCTGCACAACAGACGAGGCTGAGACGCGTTTCTAGCACTGCATTACTAGAACCCTTGGCATTTTTAACACCCTGTTGTTCCTGATATGCCCAGTAGGGGATAGGATAGGTCCATAATAAGGAATCCTAGAAATGAAGTTCTGAAATTGTAGCCTCTCTGGTTGTGCAGGAACACTAGAAATATTTGTTGGCTGAGTGCAAAAGCAGTAGCACACATTTCCCATTTTTCTGGAGGAATAATGAAAACAGTAACCGAACAATTGTTTGACATAACTGTTTATTTGCTGTTTATAATTGAACATATTCCAAGTAATGTTTTTGCTGAGATGGCCAGTAAATTTGAGAAAACTCATAATTTTTTTTTGTATATTACATAAAGATGCAGATTTGAGATGCCGTTACATTACAGCTTCATTTAGCAACTTTTAAATTGTTATTCAACAATTTGTTCTCTCAACAAATTATTCCATCTTTAACAACTTTCTCTGAAAATTAATTGGCAATAGTGGCAATGATTCCAGTTCAAAAGAAGTGTCTTCAATTCAAAGGGTAGGGACACCGGGGATAGTTGTAACATGGTTCAGTTGTACCACTTCCAATCTCTACAATCAGGAGCCAGTTACAAATCAGTTGATTCACTTCACACATGCTCAGATTAGTCCTCATTCCACATGAAATAGTCCTGTGACAGACACAGTGTTAGAGGGGGACAATCTGAGCTAATAAAGTAATATTTCTGGCAAGGCCTGGTTTGTAGTTAAACCAATTAACGTTAAATTATGTCAATTGTGTGTCTGAGATATTGCTAATGCATGTTGTTGGTACTAATGTATTAGCTGTTTGCTGTAGGGTGAGCAAATTCATGATGGCTACAAGACTCTAAGTCAGTTGTAACAACAAAACTATTTTGTTAGTGTTCACACCAGTGAAATGTTACAACTAACCAATCTATATGTATTTATGTTTAAATTTTAGTATATCTATGGTTCATAAACAAGAAAGACCTCAAAGCCAAATATTTCAGTGTTTGACCTGTCCTCTGTGGCCTCACACAAAAAAATAGTGTTCAATTGTTGAAGCTGATGCACATTTAAACATTTTTTTCAGCTTTGTACAGAGATACACACACCAATAATACTGACAACTCAATGTTGGATATAAAGATTTAAATATCTTTTTTTCTCAGCCAGGTGGAAATCATTATGTCTCAACTCAGGTTTGTTACAACTAACCCATACTATAGGGGGAATTGTAACATTTCACTCCTCTCGTTTGAAACTTAACTAAGCATTTTATGTTTGCGCTGCAAAGCTAACACATATCCCATTTAGTTACAGACATTTGTAACTAATTTGAATCACATTTTGAACATACTGGCTTAAAAGGTCTTAAAAGATATAGAGAAAAAGTAAGTAAAAGAAAGTAAATCTCTGGTCTCCCATATTAAAATGCAATGGATTGAACATAAAAATTAAGTTGTCCTAATGAAATATCAAGAATTGTGTTGATTAAACTTATTTTAAATAAATAGTTTGAACAAGGAAAATAAATAAATAATTGAGTGTATGTCAATGCAACCAATAGGCTGCAAACAGTGTAGTGCAAATCTTTGCTTTTTTAAAAAAAAACAACTTCTAGTTCAGGAGCCAGGGGGTAGTGAACAGTGAACACTAGGGGAACATGTAAAACAGAACATTACTCCTAACGAGCTGGCTAAATCAGGTGATGTGTTAAAAGAGAGACATCCAAAATATGCAGGGCAGAGGGTCGTGCGAACCAGGATCGAGAACTACTGCTTGATGGGCCCACTTAGGGCTAGCCTATAAGGGTCCCCATCAGTCTGTGAACACAGGGCCCCTGAGCATATGTTCATTGGCAAAATGTTGGCCCCTTGGTACTGGCCCTGCATGGGCAGCCCTCATTTAGCATCCAGTAAGCTAGGCTTCACTAGGCTCAAACTTGGCCTGCACTAATTTATAACAATAAATCTGTTATAAATAAAAATTTTCTGAACATTATGCACATGGATACACAATGGATGTTTCAAATCTTCAATGTGGCTTAATCTGTTTGTCTTTACGCTGTGGAAAGAGAAACCAAAGAACCTTAAGTTTACACAAGAAGAACATGCAAAATCCACATAGAAAGACTCAAGCTGGGGACAACAGAGCTATAGCCACTGAGCGACTGGTAAATTCTTCTGGAAACATGAAAGTATCTGCTTCATAAGGGCAATGTAATTTATTTTTTTTAAATGAAGAAAAATGTCCACAGTCTGTTCAAATTTTTTGTGGAAAAATGTTTAGGTGTGCTAAACGTATTGATTGGCAAAGTTCTTAACAATTAGAAAAAGAGCAGGCTACATAAAAGTGGGCTGACTGCACAAAACTGTAAACTGAAAATGCAAAATAGTTCCTGTGGTTTTGATGTGACAAGATGTAAGGAACCCTAGTCAATATCATCTAATATACAGCATCCTTTGAAATGCATGTTTTTGTATATCGACACCTTAGAATTATAAGGTTCTATTTGACATTTTTGTCAAAATTGAGTTATCGACATATTCTTATTAATTGACAACTTATTTACATTATGGGATGTTTTTTTAGTTAAGTTCTTTACATTTTAGGACTTTTTATTTAAAGAAAAACAAATGTTACACACATACTGTCTGCTATGGAATGCAAAAACTTTGAAGCTCAATATCTCAAAATCCTGTAGAACGCAAATAGAACCTTATAATTCCAAGGTGACAATATAGCTGTTTGTTGTTTGCAGTTTTTCAAACACAGTTTGTGTTGACAGCTTGTTGTTTGTTAAATTCTAAATTAGTAGAAGACAAATGTTTTGTTGTCTTATAATTTTAATCCAGTGGGTATAAATGGCACATACTTTAAAAAAAAATAACTTTAAAACAAATTTAAGCTGGACTTGACTTTTTTTAAAGTTAATTCGACTTAAATGGGAAGTTATTTCAACAAGACATAATTTGTCAAGACAACAAAATATTTAAGCAGGGGGTAACAAACTTTTTAATTTCACTTTTTTTTTTACAGAGGGGCCAGAAAAATGATTCTGTGGGATGTTCAAACGGGGCTTGTTAAGATTTGGCATGGGCTGGCCTCATGTTTGCAGAGATAATCGTAATGAGTAAAATGATAAAAATTTCATTTTAGAATGAATCCTATAAGATCATAAAGGCATCAATTATAGCAGGCTTTGTCAATGTTAGACACTGTCGATAAGCAGTGTAACAGTGTAAAATAAGCACTTGTTCATATTATAATTTGAAGTGTATTTCTGCATTTTGTTAAACCAGACAAATCCAGTTAAGTTGCTCTTCACACAAGGCAGATGGTCTTAGTTATGGTAGAAAAAAATGTACAGCATAAACAGAAAGAGTAATAAAATAGCCAGAGTTTCTCAAACTTTCTTTCCGTGGAGCTCAATGATACCATAAACTAAAATTTTTTTCTAAATTATTTTCTTTTCTTTTAAAACGATCTTCCAAGAAATGACAAAAAGAAAGCACATAAAGCTAATAAAGTTTAGACACTTGTGTAATAATCAGTGGTGGAAAGAGTACTGAAAAATCATACTTAAGTTAAAATACCGTTACTTGCCAAAAAAATTTGTGCAAGTAGTAAAAATATCTTTTGTAAATATTACTCAAAGTATGAGTAAAAAGTAGACCTTTCAAATGTACTCAAGAGTAGTGAGTATTACGCTGTAAAAAGCGGATGCATTTACATCTATTTTGTGGATGTGTGTAAGAGTAACATTCTGTAGTGCATTTAGTTATTGCCCAGCAGGCACACATTGTCATAAGACATTAATATTAGGTTAGATTTAGGTTGTGATGTCAGGTGACCAAAATTGAATGTTTGACATCCAATAATGATGTGAAATAATGACGTTGATTTTAGGTTGTATTAGAAAGTGACCAAAATGTCGAGCCGACATCTTAAACCAATGTCATATTGACATCAAATACTGACATTTATTCATCAATATGGCAACCAAAATCTAACATCTGATAGATTTCATAGTGGTAACATCCACATAACATCAAGCTGTAACATCATTAGACATTGATATTTGGTTTATTTTAGGTTTGACATTGATGTCAATCTGACGTTGAGTTCTGATGTCAACCGGATTTTCATCTCTAAACAAAATACAACATCTCCATGACGTTGGGGTACAACATCAATCTGACGTCATGTTGACATCTTGTGCCTGCTGGTGTTTAAGGCCATTTCGGTCATCATACAGTAAACATCCATCATCTTTTCATCAGTGACATGCATGTAAACAGTCTCTGGGTCAATGTATGTAAAGATTTTGGACTTGGACTACTTGGACTTTTAATGCTTCCAAACAGTTTGCTGCAATTATAAATCGCTCATGTCTTGAGGTTTACCTTCTATGTGCGATTTGATTGGATAGATATAAGAGGACTGATTTTTCTAATCCCCATAGACAAGAAGAAATAATGACTGCAGGTTGAAGGAAAGTAGTGGAGTAAAAGGATCAATACTGCACTAAAGATGTACTCAAGGGAAAGTAAAACTTCACAATTACTATTTAATAAATTACAATTACTGAGAAAAACTACTCAATTACAGTAGTTTAAGTATTTGTAATTTGTTGCTTTACACCACTGGTAATAATGTTTTAAAGTGAGAAAGCTTGAGAAAAAAAATAATGACATAAATTGATTTGATATTTTAAAACTAAATTAAATTAATAAAATTTAATATATTTTTTAGATGTTGTTGCAGTTCTTGAGGTTTTAGTCTGTCTCTGTTTTTATCTCCCTTTCTTCATTGCTTTCCAGACAGAATAGCCCTATAGTATGGGGAAATGCTATATCTCGATGGCTATAAGTTTCAACATTGTTCAAAATATCTTCTGTTCAACAGAAAAAAAATTGTAGAAGAAAAATTGCGAGTGTGAGTAAATGAAGAAATTTTCCCTTTAAAAGCCTAGTAGTCACTATGAACCTACTATAGTCACTATATAGCTAGTTCCTGAACATGTTTCTCTTTATATATATAAGGATACGGATGAATGAGTGAAGAGAGTGAAGTAAAAAGACTCAATGGCCTTCTATGTGAGATTATAATTGATTCTTCACAAATAGGAGCTAATGCTACAGACATCACTCCACACTGAGAATCATATGACTGCATCATGTGTCATCAGAAATCACAAAGTGAGCTTTTCTGAACTTACAACTTTGACCAGGTAAAGATCAACAAAACAAATGGAACTAAATTCAAATAAAACAAGAAAAATAAAAAGAGAATATTCTACCCAAAGAGATAGTTCACCCAAAAATGAAAATGTACTGTTTACTCACATTCAAGTTGTTCCAAACCTTCCAATGTCTCGTTTTTAATGTTGAACTCTAAAGAAGACATTTTGAAAAATGGTAGAAGCCAGTAACCACTGACTTCCATTGTTGAGAAAATAAAATACTATAAAAGTCAGTTGTTTCTGGTTTCTAACGTTTTTTTAAATATTCTTTTCTGTTCAACAGAATAAATTAAAAAAACTATTTTGGAACAAGTGAAAGGTGAGTAAACCATGACAGAATTATCAGTTTCGAGTCAACTCTAGGAGTACTCTAATGTAATCCTGTTATTCAATACATCTAAACTGGTCTTATTCTGAAAAAAACAAAACATGTTTGTATCATAAGATTCTGTAATTCCCTGATCATTTTCATGTACATTCAGAAGATGTGTTGTGGGAGCATCATCAAAAACTCATGTGAGAAGAGAGAGGGCAAATAAAAAAAGCCACAGGGAGCTAGTACAGTGCCAAAAGAAATGCAAACACAGAACTATTATTTCAAAATTTGTTAAAGGTTAGTCACAAGGCTGAGCAACTGGAGAATTGTTGATACTGAAGGGGGGAAATATATTTAATACATGCTCGGGCAGGCCGCATGATGGTGTATGGATTAATATTGCTATTAATACTTCTTTTGAACTGAGTGTATAATATGTGACATGCATTAAAATAGTCCTAAATAAAGTATAACTCATCACAAAACTGAAATTGTGTCATCATTTACTAACATTCTTGACATTTCCAAATTGTTTAATTTAATTTAATTTAATTTAATTTAATTTAATTTAATTTAATTTAATTTAATTTAATTAATTTAATTTAATTTAATTTAATTTAATTTAATTTAATTTAATTTAATTTAATTTAATTTAATTTATTGGCAGAAACACATGAAGCTATTTTGAAGTCTTCAGTTGTAAGGAAAATAAAAAAAGTATAATTTATAGATAATACTATAAGGTTTTGAACCAAGCTATAGTCAAGTGTGTTTAACTGTAAATTTATAGTATTTACAACTCTTTGTTAATGAATGTTATATCAAACTGTAGTATTAACTAAAGTGACAATATGCACTACAGTAAATTATGGTTTATTGTAGCCTAGAAAAATATACCATATAGTTATGGAAAACTACCATATGCAGTATATTTGTTTTACCACAGCAACTACAGATTTACCACAAGAGATTTATTCAAGTATTTATTCAAGTACTTTACTATAGTATACTTCAAACACAACACAATATTTAATATACATAGTATCACATTTACCTTTTTTTTAAATTTTACCCAAATAAAAGAAAATCCTTTATGTTTGGAAGTATTTGAAGAAGAGAAAGATGACAGAATTTTCATTTTTGGTTATCTATCCCTTCAAGGCCTTGAAGATCACTGAAGCATAACTAATGTTTTAAGGCTTGAGGTCACGTGAGAGCTTGAACAGCAGTGCTAATTCACACAGTAAGACATTTAGAAATGTAAAATTTAGCAATTCAGTCACAGTTCATGTGCTGATTTCAGAGTTTGATGAGCATGATGGAATGCTGGCAATATGTGGGATCAGGAGGTTCACTACTATCGTCACAATCATATTAGTCATTAGTCGTCTCTGTGTAGAACAGACAGTAACAGAACTAGAAGAATTAATTGCTGGTTTCCTGTCCTTAACCTATAGCATGTGACTAAAAACCCAAACAGTTCACTTTAAGCTTCATGCAAAGATTTGGAGTTTTGACGCTACTCAAAAGGGATAGTTTACTCAAAAAAATGAAAAATCTGTGATCATTTATTTATTTTCCTTCGGTTATTACACTTATACACTCTCACATTCACACTCTCACACACGAAAGCCAACTTAATGTAGTTTATTTAATTCACCTATAGTGCATGTCATTGGACTGTGGTGAAAACCGGAGCACCTGGAGGAAATGCAAACACGGGGAGAAAATGTATCTGCACACAGAAATACCAACTGGACCAACCAGGACTCAAAACAGCAACCTTCTTGCTGTGTGGCAACAGTGTTAACCGCCACTGTGCCACCCTATCATCATTTACTCATCTTTCATTTGTTTCAAATGTGCTGACTTCCATATTTTTGTTCCTACTATAGATGTCATGGGTGTTTTTTTCCAACATTCTTCAAAGTATCTTGTTTTGTAGTCAACAGAATAAAAAGAGGAGGTAGTAAACAAACGGTAAGGAAATTTCCCCTTTTTGTGTCAACTATACTTTTAAAACTTGATTATATGGTTAACATTTGATAAATCAATAAAATAAAACACGTTCAACTGTCTGTTCACACAAATATCTAATCAGCCAATTAAATGGCAGTAACCCAAGACATTTAAGCATATATTTTTATGGTCAGCAGAATCAGGAAGAAATGCGATTTCCATTTCATTCAAAATATTTTCTTGGAAAAAAAGGTAGGTTATTGGGCTTTTGTGACCAAAAATGGCAATACGCCATTATGCTAATGCACAACCTGATCTGACATGAAAGTGAAGACATTGGTTAAAAAAATTGTTGCTGGAGGATGAGGGAGCTCTCGACTTTCATTTCTCAGGAGATTAGAATGACCAACACAATCTTACAGCAGTTCATAACTTTTTAATTTAGTGGCTAATTTGTGTGAATTCATACAATCTTATTCATACAATTTAGTTAGATTTGCTTATCCTCCAATGATAGTTGGGTTTAGGGGTGGGGTTGGGTGCCTTGCCTCCTTTTGAAAATCATACATTTTCGTATGAGTGAACTCGATGAATTTGTACGTATTAGCCACTAACCTGACAAAACATACAATAGTTACGTTTCCTTGTGAGAACAGGCTGGAATGATAGTTGTGAATGATTAGTGTGAACTAACCCTTTAAATATCCACCTTTTACAACTAAGGTTTAGCAAAAGAGCTTCTCTCAACATGTCAAAGTCAAAACTGGAAGCAGATGAGCTACAGCAGCAGAAGAGACACCAGTGCCACTCCCTTAAGATAAAAACAGGAATAAAAATGGAAGATATTAGCCTGGTCGAGTCTCGATTTCTAGGACATTTGGACGGTAGGTCAGAATTTGTCATAAACAACATGAAAGCATGGATCTGCATGCATTACATTAATTGTTGCAGCTGCTGATTGTGGTATAATAGTGTGAGAATAATTTTCTGGAACACTTTGGGTCATTGTAGTAGTAAATGAGCATAGTTTTACACTCAACTTAATTATTTAATGTTCAATCTACCAAATTTTTTTAAAAACAATTCAGTTTTAACTTAAACAATTTGTGTCACGACAACATGAAGGAATTTAGTTTACAGTGTTGAATGAAGACATTTTCACAGTCAGTCTTACCATGCCCATCGCTTTATAACCACAGTGTACCCATATTGTGATGGCTACTTTCAGCATGATACACACCATTACAAACTCAAATCATCTCAAACTGGTTTCTTAAACATTATGAAGAGTTCACTATTCTCAAATGGCCTTCAAATTCATCAGATCTTATTCATTTAGAGCATCTTACAGAAGATTCACATCATGGGTGTATGGCCACAAATATGCAGCAACTGTGTGATGCTTTAAAAAAAACCTTTGTCAAGGAGAATTTATAAAAAGACAAAAAAGGGTACAGTAAGCTGCAAATATGTAAAGTGACTGGTATGTTATTTGGTGTCTTTCCTTCAAAGTTCACAGTTAGGTTAATCTGTTGAGGTAATTCTATAGTTGCTTTAGTAATACAACAACTATAGTAATAAAAATGCCCTAATACTGTACTGTTTTCTACAACTATATTACATTACAACACACCACAGTTTGCTGCAGTAAAAACTGAAGTATATGACATATGAATGTGGGCCACTTTAGGCAGCTATGAGGCACTGGTGGTCTTCCTTTGGCCCAGACAAAATGAATGTGAGCCTGAAGTGGCCCACCTGTACAATGGAAAAGGGGGGCCAAAGATTCAAATTCATATATGGGCCATTTAAGGCAAAGATTTGGCACTTTTGGCAAAATGAAATCTGAATGTGAGCCTAATATGGCCCATGTTGAAAATATCAAATTTGGCCCAAATTATCAAAGAAAAATGTGGGCCACAGTTGGCAAAATATGGCATAGTCATTTAAGGGAAATCTAAAGTGGCTCACACGTGTAAGTGAAAATGTGGCCCAGTTATCCTAAGAACAAATGTGGGCCACTTTTGGCAAATATTTGGCACAGTTAGCTCTGGCTAATGTGGCTGTAAGCCCAAAGCTACCCAGAGAAGATATGGCAAATGTGGTTATCTTAAAACATATGTGGGCCACATAGACTAAAGTCACCATCATGGAGAAAAGTGTTTGCCTTAGTTGGGCTCATAGCCCTGAACCTCTTAATGTGCATTATCTTTTAGGCTGCTGTAACTTTTAGGAACTTTGCTTGAAAAGTTTATTAATTACAGCAAACAAGTCAAGTAAAAAAAAAAAAAAAAAAAAAAAAAAATACAATTAAGTGAGGCACAACCTGTGATGAAGTAATATAACTCACTGATGTTAACCAAGTTTAATCCATTATTAGAAGTATCTTAATATCATGCTTGTACATGGCACAGACTTACAAAGGTTTATAAGCCAAATAAATTCTATGGTTCAACTGCTGCTCACAGAGACATCAATAATCAGCGTATGAACCTTAACAACGGTGAAAATTAACATAATGAACAAAACTCACAAACATCACAAACAGGATACTAAAAGTGTTAAAATCAACAACGTCAACATAAACAGCAGAATCAAAAGCAAATAATGAAAACGGTAGCATCAATAAGCTATAGAATGTATTCATACTGCAATGCAAGCTGGGATTTTTGTACTTTGCCACACCCAGCAAGTGTAAGGTGTAGGCCAGATCTGGACCATAATAAAGGAAATTATGGCTAATATGTGGTGTTGCTTTTTCTTATTTGTGGTCCAGATTTGACAAACAGGTGCAGACCACCCTAGAGCCATCATTCCATTCAGTATGTGGTCCAGATGTAAGTGTCTGGTGTGGGCCGGATCTGGGCCAGAATAAAAGCAAACTGTGGCCCAGAATAGGATCAGTTCTGGTTCATTTAGTTGAATTCTGGCTGATATGTGATATTGCTATGGCTTAATTGTGGCCCAGATCTCGCAAACAAGAGCGGACCCCCCAATTGCCATCATTCCATGCGGTAATGGGGCTGGATGTAATTGTCTGGTGTAGGCCGAATTTGAGCCACATGAATTTTGCTAGCTGGGTATGATGCAGCATTAATGAAAAAATACTATAGCCTATGGTAAAATATGCTTAACTGTAATATGGTTCAAAAGCAGTATAGTATACACTATAAATGACTATAGTATTTTACATGTAGACATAGAACATTTAATGAACAAAGTATTTGTACCTCCCAATCCCCAACCATAATTCACACACACACACACGCACGCGCATACACGCACACACACAGTTCAACAAATAAACACTTTCTTTAAAAAGTGTAGTCTATATGGTTGTTTGAACATATCCTTCCGTCCTTCCATATTGGGCAGGTTGTCATCTGAACTGCAGTTAATTTGAACAAAGAGTTAAATCACGAGGGTTGTTAACGTGACAGCGTCAGTCTCACAGCTTGACCCTTTAAAAAGATGAAAAATGTGTGAAGGAGGAGCTTTATTTGACAGCAAACCATGATTGGCTGAACATCATACACTCTCCCGCCTACCTATTAAATGGAGAAATGTGCAAAATTGAGTCATAAATCAGCACGCCTCCTTTCTGAAAATAACTTGCGCTGGGATGCCGCCGGTATAAGGTTTTTAAGGGGAAAAACAATAGTCTCTCTCATTCGAGTTTTAGAGTCAAAGAGCCGCTTGCTTTAGCTCATAGATGGCGGAGGAGGTTTTGATAGATCCAGGGAAAACTAGAGGGGTGAGTTGGTTTAATTTAATTGTATTATTAATGCTGGTTGTAGTAGTTGCAGTTATTGGTTCGTGCAAATGATGTATAGTATTTGATTAAGTCTGCTGACGCGGGAGATATGAGAGGGAGAAAATATTTAGAGTATTATAAAACATGATGGTTTCCCTAGATGAAAAGGCTCTCTCACGTGTCATGAGGCGTCTGTGATTCCTTCGCATTTGCTGGGAGAAGTTGCCATTATTTTTTTCAACAAAGAAAACTTGTTTGCTAAGACTTGTTTACTTGGTGAACCTCTTCAAAAACACATTTAAACAGAAATCTAAACCCATGTTGTGACGTGCACTGGGGCCAAAGTGTATTTTTAGAGAACCTAATGTTGTTTCATTTTGACAGATTGCATGTTTTTGGATTTATTTCTTTATTTACTGTGTTTATTTGTTCTCTAAAATAGAAATAGGAAATAATTATTGGTAGTAAGTGTCTCATGAACTTGTGTATTTCCACCCTGCTGAGAAGAAGCACAACAAGCAGCTTTAGGTGTTAAACAACATTAAATAACATAGCCTTTTCCTTCATTTACAGTACTTATAGTTGTTTTATTTTGACATATAGCATATTTCGCTAAATGTTTATCAAGCTGCTGTCTACCTATAGGAAGCTCTTTGGGAATAATTTGCACTAAAACTACAAATAACAATAATAATGGTAAGAGAGAGGGAGAGGGGGTAATGGCTTATCACTGTAATGGCAAATATGCTGTAATATTGTTGTTGATTTTTGTATGTGGGAGCAACCCATAACCCTACCCAAACCTGTTACCCACAGTAGTTCTCAGCCACATTTCTGGAGGACCATTTTGCATTTCTCTGTCATCCAACACGGCTTAATCAGATAATCAACTTATTAGAAGAAACTTCAAGACCTTAAATGGGTGCCATTGTAATGTGTGACAAATGTTTGAATAAGCTGTTTTGTAAAAGCTTTTATGAGGATACTGGAGCAGAATACTGGAACATTTACCATTTACCATATAGAGACCAAAACAAATTTAGAGCAGAATCACAGCATAAAATGAGTGATTCTGAGCTCTTGGTTGAAATGTCTTGCTCCTTATTATTTTTCTAAGTTTCACTCTGGAGAAAATGAATGGGATTTTTCTTCCAGAAATTTATTGCATCTTGTGAACGTCTTGTGCCTGATGTAGAGAAAGATCTTTTTCTGAGAACCCTGTGTTCTCTGCTTTGGTCCTGTGACAAGGGGGCTTTTGCCCCACCTATAGTAGTTTCAAGTAGACTATGTTTAAAGTCATTAAAAATGAAGCTGCAATAACCTTTTCATAACTTATTGTGACATCAAAAATGGCTTCATGAACAAGATGAGAAAATACAGAATAAGGTCAAAAAAATGTTGTCAGTTGCATTAATGCTTGCTCATGTTCTCAGCAATGCTGGTTATTGTAGTATTTTTCCCAATGGAGATTTTGTGGGGAGTTGGGGAGTTGTGCTAAAGCATAATAATGCGTTAATCAAGTAGGAGGTGAGTGAAATACAAAAATTTGACAAGATGAAGGTACAAGATTATGTAGTTATGCATTAAGAATTGCAACACAATTAAAAATGTCAGAAATGTGTGGGGATAGATAGATAGATAGATAGATAGATAGATAGATAGATAGATAGATAGATAGATAGATAGATGCAAACAGATAAATATCTTTAAATACTGCAATATTCCATCAGAAACTGAAATTCTTTCCACCATTTTTTAGTTTTCAGATTTCCACTCATACAACTGTTTTATAAATTACAGTACAACGACTAAAATGTGAACTAAAGTCACTTTGTTAACCTGTAGAGTTAATTTTTCATTACCAAAAACAGAGCAGAAATTAAGGTCCCATAAAGCAATTCAAAAGCTCCAATGTTTAATCCAATTTTCATCCAAATAAGATCCAATTTTTTGGCAATTGTTTATGAAATTACTCTGAAATTGTAGCTTGATAAGTCAATATCTTTATTGACAAACTACTCTTTGATAGCTACATTACAAGTTACCTCCTAAAAGTAGCTAGTTACCTTGATGCTACTTTTTCATAAAGATTTATATGTGAATAAATGTTAATATTAATTAAAATATTCGGTACTTAAAACAGTACAATACAATACATTTACGATGTTTCAAAATTTCTCAAATTTCTGAAGTCAAAGTACAAAACTGCAACAAATGAAGCATTACAGCTAAATAATTAACTTGGATTAAGCACATGGTACCATATTGCTTGGTGACTAGCTACTCTGCTAAATGCTGAAAAAAAAATAGCTAGCTTCTGGAAAAGCTACATTGTGTCATGACAAGTAGCTGAGCTGTTAAGCTACTATGTAGCTAAGCTAGTAGCAGAGCAACTTGTAACTAGCTATTCCCCAAGATTGTTTTTTACATTAAATCTATCCCACAGAACTGCTTTCACACATTTAGCAGGTGCTGATATAGTGTTTAATTTGGTGCATGTGCAGGGTAATTTCTGTAACTCAGTTTGCTGCAAGGAGCACTCATGCCAGATCTACTCAAGTCCACTTCTACGCTAATGTGGTCACATGCTTAATGGACCAGTGCCAGACTTTAATACTTAAGAGCCAGTTTACAGTTTATAAACATTATAACATTAATGCTTAGTGTGGTGTTGATAGGACCTATAGGAAAATCTACATTTTTGTACATTGTTTGCAATGTGTAAAATATAACAAATCCACACACACACTGCCTGTACAGTAGCCAACAGGGTTTAACACACAAAGCTGCTTATAATGCTCATATGAGATTTAAAGAAAGGTTTGTTTATATTTTTGTTGTTTTCAAGACCAGCTTCTTTATGACAGTGCTTCATGTTATAAACAATTGCTTAAAAATGTGCCAAACTGCTTAGGAAATGTAAAAGCCTAAAACTTATTATGTTGTTAATAATTACAATTTAAATGACACATAGTTGTCTGTCACTTGTTTCTTCAGCATCTAACCTCATCCCTGTTGGCAGTAGCATTTCTGTCTTCTTTCGGGAGCTCCATGCTCTATGGTTATAACCTGGCTGTGGTTAATTCACCCTCACAGGTGAGTAACTATATCATATCATAGACATTTTTTAAAATGCAGCTGTAATAATTACTCACAGTTTGTTCTTTTATTTATTTTTTTAAAATCCAAACTATGACTGATTTGAATAGTGGCATGAAAGCTCTAAAGAAGGCAAAACAGTCCAGACTTGATTACAGTGGAGGCTTGAAATGTTACATGCTTGTGCCAACAAGTCACGAGTCCAGACTAGAATTATCAGAGTGTATTAAAACTGCAACCTATGTAAAGAAAAATGGAAATGAGAAGCTAAACATTTAGCCTGAATTCTCATTTAGAGATAATTTGCACATTTACTCACCCTCACATGGTTCCAAACGTTTACAAGTTTCTTTATTCTGCTGAATGCAAAAGAAGATGTAAACCAGTAATTGTTGACCAATGGTGGATGAAGTACACAAATTAGTTACTTTGAGTAAAATAATAATAAATTATTACTCCAGCAGAAGTTTAATATCAGCCTCGTTTAACAAAGTGTGGTTTATTTATAAACTAGTTTCAAGAGCATCACGTGCTTATGATCAACACGGCTGGCTCCTTATTAGCTCCGTTATCTGACCCATTAGATGATTACGGAAGCATTATAAATAACCAGAGTTTTTCACTCCAGTTATCTTTGTCTTGAAGCTTTCCCCCCCCTCCACCCCTACTTCCTCCCCCTTTTTCCGATAGGGTGACACGGTGGCCCAGTGGCTAGCACTAATGCCTCACAGCAAGAACGCCGCTGGTCCAACCTCCTATCGGGCTGGTTGGTGTTTCTGTGCAGAGTTTACATGTTCTCCCCGTGTTCGCGTGGGTTTCCCCCGGGTACCCCAGTTTCCTCCCACAGTCCAAAAACATAAACCACAGCCAATCGACTAAACAAAATTATCACCGAATACAACCCTAGTTTACACTTCTCACGCGGCAACAAGCAGGGGAGTTCTCGAGACCTACCTGAGCTCGAACTCCCCTCTCGCGCTTCTAACGGGAGGGAGCCCCAGGCTCGAGGATATTACGAGCTCTCTCCCGGGACAGCATGCCAAATACGCTTTATTGATTATCAGCTAAGTGTGAACTCTTGAAATATTACTTGAGTCAAAACTTAAATTGCGAAAGTACAGTTTAATTTATTTAAATAGTTAAAGTACTTACTGATGAATGTTATTTTGCAAGAAATATTAATTACTTAAATTTAAAGTAACAATGTAACACATGCAAACATTGATAATTTATAATAATTAAAGTAAAAACATGAAACCACATTCTCGTTGAATTACCTATGTGTTAGTTTGTAAAATCTATGATACTGATGATTCACTCTGAATGAAACATTGGAATCAGTGATTGTTGACTCATGAACAGATTTCAGTACAGTTCACAAATCAAATGTTCAAAGCAATTTGTGAACTGATTTAACAGGTTCATTAATAAAATTCAGCTTTTTCATGACTTGAACACCAATGTCTCATCTCTAAGCAGGTGGGACTTTCTTTTCTTCACAATAACCTTTTGCCTTTAGCTTCATTCACTAAATGTGGAGTAAAAAGTATTATATTTTGTTTTGAAATGTAGTAAAAGTAAAAGTTCCTAAAGTAAATATACCAACTAGACATACTATATTATCTGTAATAAAAGAACAGATAATTAAAATATGTACTCAAGTACAACACTGAGGTTAACAAAATACTTAGCCACTGGCCAACACTGCCATTAACAACCATTTTAGGAAAAACAAATACTACAGAAGTCAATGGTTTCCAGCTTTCAAAATACACTCTACTGTGTTCAACAGAAGTAAGAAATTCAAACAGGTTTGGAGCAAATGAAGGGTGTGTAAATGATGACAGGATTGTCAGTATGTGATTTATGTTATTAGACAATGCAGAAAAGACAAGATAGTAGAAATGTATATTAATGTTAAGCTACACAGGGCTTTTTTTCTTGTATTTGTTCTTCTCGTAGTACATAAAGGACTTTTTTAATCAAACCATTGTGAGGCGGCATGGGTCAGGAGTGGATGAAGAGACTCTCACGCTTATGTATTCATTCACTGTGTCTATATTTGCCATTGGAGGGTTGGTGGGCTCCCTGACAGTGAGGATGCAGGTCACCAGATTTGGGAGGTAGAGTATGCTGTTTATACACACATTCTTTCCTATTTTCCCAACTTTTTATTCTGCTTTAAAATGTTTTGTTCATTTTTATTTCTGTTGCACTTTTTACAATGTAAATTGTGTCAAAGCAGCTTACATAGATGGAGTTGTAGTAAGTGATAGATGTAGTAAGTTAAAACTGCTTCATTTCATTTGTCAGAGTTGATGTTCAATTCAGTGTAATTCAGTTCAGTGTAATGTAAATGTCACTATTGAAAGGCCAAATACTAAAGAGCAACACCACCAACGTGCAGCCCCACTAGTTCAACCCAATTAAGCCAGTGGTGACAGTGGTAAGGAACAAACCTCACCAATTGACGAAAGTAAAGAAAAAAAAATCTAGAGAGAAACCAGGATCAGCTGAATACGATAATTTCTCCTCTGGCCAAATGTCTTGCTGATTGAATGCTTTGTGTGTTTTTGTGATTTGTAGGAAAGGGACACTGGTACACAGCACAGTTCTGGTGTTTATCGCTGGAGTTCTGATGGGCTTCAGCCGGTTATGTGGATCTCCAGAGATGATCATTGTTGGGCGCTTCATTACAGGGATACATTCAGGTCATTGACTATAGAAGAAATGACAGTTCTGTCATCGTTTACTGTTTCTCGTATACATCGCCTATAGGCGCTTCATTCCACTGACCCCTAGCTGAAGGAAAATGAATGAATATTGCCTAAAGAAAATCATCATATACTTTTGAAATAATTACTTTATTTAACATGCAGCCTGAAATCAAATCACATTCCAAATAACTTTTCTTGCCTTTGAAAAGTTTTTGTAGCCTTCTCCCAGTTTGTGCCTTTCTAACTTTATCCCGAAGGTCTTTTAAAAACAACGTGTAATGTGGGTATAGGTCGTAGATTTACACTGAATATGATGATTTTCAATAGGCACTTTATAAACACACATGTACACACCGGCTACTTTATTAGGTACACCTTACTAGTACTGGGTTGGACTCCTTTTGCCTTCAGAACTGCCTTAATTCCTTCTGGGAATAGATTCAAAAAGGTACTGGAAATATTCCTTAGAATTTTGGTACATATTGACATGAAGGCATCATGCAGTTGCTTAGATTTGTCGGCTGCAGATCCATGATGCTAATCTCCCATTCCACCACATCCCAAAGGTGCTCTATTAGATTGAATCCGGGTGAATGTGGAGGCCATTTGAGTTCAGTGAACTCACTGTCATGTTCAAGTAACCAGTCTGAGATGATTCGCGCTTTGACATGGCACATTATCCTGCTGGAAGTAGCCATCAGAAGAGGGGTACACTGTGGTCATAAAGGGATGGAAAATGGTCAGCAACAATACTCAGGTAGGCTGTGGCGTTGACACGATGCTCAGCTGGTACTAATGGGCCCAAAGTGTGCCAAGAAAATATCCCCCACACCATTACATTACCACCACCAGCCTGAACCATTGATACAAGGCAGGATAGATCCACACTTTCATGTTGTTGATGCCAAATTCAGACTCTACCATGCAAATGTCGCAGAAGAAATTGAGACTTATCAGACCAGGCAATGTTTTTCCAATCTTCTATTGTACAATTTTGGTGAGCCTGTGTGAATTGAAGCCTCAGTTTCCTGTTCTTAGCTGACAATAGTGGTACCCGGTGTGGTCTTCTGCTGCTGTAGCTCATCCACCTCAAAGTTCAACGTGTTGTGCGTTCAGAGAAGCTCTTCTGCATACCTCGGTTGTAACAAGTGGTTATTTGAGTTACTGTTGCTTTTCTATCAGCTCGAACCAGTCTGGCCATTCTCCTCTGACCTCTGGCATCAGCAAGGCATTTGCACCCACAGAACTGCCGCTCACTGGAGATTGTCGCTTTTTCGGACCGTTCTTTGTAAACACAAGAAATGGTTGTGAGTAAAAATCCCAGGAGATCAGCAGTTTCTGACCAGCTCGTCTGGCACCAACAACCATGCCATGTTCAAAGTCATTTACATCATCTTTCTTCCCCATTCTGATGCTCAGTTTGAACTGCAGCAGATCGTCTTGACCATGTCTACATGCCTAACTGCATTGAGTTGCTGCCATGTGATTAGCTGATTAGACATTTGCGTTAATGGGCAGTTGGACAGGTGTACCTAATAAAGTGGCCGGTGAGTGTACATACAGTGCTCAGAATAAATAAAACAGTTAAAAAAAACTAAATGAAAATTGTATGATCATTTAGTTATCCTTCGCTTGTTGCATGCCTGCAATGAATTTTTAAATTATTTTTAATAGAGACCATTTTAGTGTATTAACTTTAGTTTTGGTCCTTCCTTTCTTCCTCCTTTCTTTAAAAAACTTCCTAGGTGTACTAATACTGTTAGGAAATTATCTCCTTAGATTTGTTATGTTTTCTGTAATATTCATTTTGTGCATTTAGTCCCTGTACTGATATGTGCTCCTCTGCTGTGCTATTGTAGGAATAGCTCTCAGCGTGGTGCCCATGTATCTGGGAGAAATTGCTCCAAAGAATCTCCGGGGGTTTCTAGGACTCGTGCCCAGCATCTTCATTTGTATTGGAGTGTTTATTGCACAGATTCTGGGACTCCATGAGCTCTTGGGCAAGGTTGGTTACATTTTCTAACACTGCATTTTGTCTCTAATACACATACATTTATTGAAATATTTAGAACTTTTGTTGTGCTAACATCATTTGTCTTTTTAAACAGTTTCGTTACAACTTTAATGTTGTCAGGTTAATCTTGTCATTATCATTCTGTTGTTTCGCACAGGAAGAGCACTGGCCTTTATTCTTCTCTTTGGTCGTGGTTCCTACATTTATACAGCTCATGTTATTGCCGTGGTTCCCGGAGAGTCCACGATACCTGTTGATAGAAAAGAGGAACATCCATGCCACTATCACAGGTAAAACTATAGTTCACCATAAAATTTATATTATGGCTGCATACAGAACTTCTCCATATACCCACCAAGCAATCTATCTAAAGATACCTCTTGCTTAAAAAAAAAAAAAGGCAAAATTTGGACTCTAAAACTAATTGACTTCTAACTATAGCCAAAAAAATAAACTAGTCATCAGATAGACATACTTCTGCTATGTATTCGTTCATTCATTCATTTCTGTGCATTTGATGACTTGTCTGTTTTTTTGGACAATTGGTAGTCGTCTGTTAGATTTTCATTTTGTTTTATCCAGACTTTTAGGTTTAGACACCTATTAGATTTTTTAGTAGCAGCTAAGGATTAAGTTTAATTCATTTTTCATAAAACTGCAGGCTAAAAAGTATCCTGATTGTTCGTTTGGAAACTTTCAATTTGACAATTGCTGCTACTCCAAAAAAATGATTTTCTTAATTTTAATTTTGTTTCTAATCCAAATATTTAAAAAGTCTTAAGTCAAGAAGCATTTTCTAGATGAGCAAAATATATTGTCTTGTTTTCAGAAATAATATATCAAAATTAAGTGAGTTTTTCCTTAAAACAAGCTAAATAATTTGGCAATGGGTTAAGCAAACTAATCCTAATCTCATAATTGGATTAAAAATAGAGTTTTGATTTTTGAAACAAATTTTCAGTTAAAAATATTTACTGAAGAGTTCATTACAGTTTAGTGTTTCTTTTTCTGATGGGAAAAAAATAATTATGCCTAAACTATATTTAAGTTTGCATTTAAGATGACTGGAACCATAAAACGTATGGCAGTCTTCTCAAACTTAGCAATGCAGCCCTAACAGAAATCTATTTTAACCTATACAGAAATTTAATTTCTTAAGATAAAAAAACATAAGATAACTAATAATAATCAAATTACGTGATAATTGCTTTTTTGTATTTCTAAATTTTGCATTTCTGATTCATTCATACTGACGTGAAGACTTACATATTTAAACTTGTCTTTTGCTTTAAAATTCACAGACACTATAGTTTATATTTAGGCTGCATGATGTTGGAAAAATCTGACATTGCGAAATTTTGTTTTTCTGTGATTTTTTTTTTATTTTTATATTGTGATATGAATGTTATTACACCAGATGAATTTGAATAGCTCTATTTGGAAACATTTCATGCATTTAGCTAGATTTGTATGATCAAATCTTTTTCATCGTTTGCATAATTTCTAATAAATTACAAGCATATATAAATACAACAGAGCAAAGATAAAAGGGAACTAAGCTGTGCTTTATGGTTTTCTGAAGAGTCTAATAGTATTCAGGTACAGAAATTAAGCAATCCAACATAAAATAAGATGGTCATCATTGTATAAATTAAATAAAAAAAGAAATAATATCTATATCTTTTAATCTTTAATAAATAATCTAAACCTGCTATGTGACTATTGCGGATACACACATTGCGCAAGTTATATATTTGCAGACTTAGTCCATAAAACAATTTGTACAGCATTACTACTCATTTATACGTCCAAAATTATTCCACTAATCTGTGCTGGAAGTGTGAACTTTTAAATTGTCTTTCGCAGTTTACTTTCTCTGTTTTTTTTTCCCGACAACATTCTACAGTTATTATAATATTTAAATAAGTGTTTAGGAAACTCATTTTTGAAATTTGTGAACAAATGCAAATGTCCAGAAACTGAAATGAGATTTAAATAAGAATCAATTTCCCATATTTATGCACACCAAATTTACAATCACTTTTGAGATTCTGAAGTGAGATACGATGGGCGCTTTACTTTCCCGTGTGACTGTGGGAGAGGATTTTGAAACACAGTGGTCACATGTGGTCAGCATGTCACATGTAGTCACACGTGGTCAAGTCACAGGATGTAGTACGTATGGATTACATTCATACCAAACATGTTCATTCAATGTAGAATGTACTTATTAGCAATCCCAAAGTCATTCTTTTTTTTCAAAAAAAACAATTACTCCGAGAGTATTAAATCTGTGATTTCCAGTGTGTCTTTAATTTAGTTTCTTCTGGAATACTAAAGATCTACTGCAAATAATAATATTTTAACTTACACAAAGTTGTTGTTTTACTTGAGTAATATGTTGCCTGGAATTTGTGATGATACTTTTTTGTGGTTTTGTGTCTATGGGGCTTTTTTGTCTTAAAAAATGTTTAACCTCCATTCATTGTAAGTAATTGCATGAAAAACAGTGACCACTGCATCCTCTGATGCGTCAAGTTTAAAACGAATAAAGAGACGACAACAACCAAACTATTTTAAATCGTCCTCCATGGAAAGAATGACTATTCAAAAAGAAATCTGCATGTTTCCTCTTCGCTGCATTAAGGCTCAATGAATTGTGTTGGCAGGATTAGTGGTCAGACGAAGAGACTTTCATAAGCTATTACTGCCTTTACTGTGATCACAAAGCTTCAGAAGCCACTACTACAAAGGCCTATCAGTCTTTCAGCAGCTACCAGGCAGGAACACTCTCGACAGTAAAGAATGTGAGACAGGATTAGAGGAGAGCAGCAGCAGACAAATCAATCCATTTTCATAGTTTTTTTTTTCATGTCGCTTTCTTATTAAAAATGAAACTAAGCATTGGGTGGCAATGTTGAGTTGCAAGTTTAAGCATACTTTAAGTTGTACCAGATGAATGAGATAAATTATTAAACAGTCACAAATCAAAGCCTAGTATTAACCCTTCTAATGCTGCATGATAGAAGAAATAAAAGTGGTTACTTTTTCCAAGTGTTTTTCTTTGCACTACAATGTATTGCACTTCTACATATTGGAGTCTACACTAGATATACATCCAAGAGTCTTATTCAATTCATATTCATCAATTTCTGTTTGTAAAATTTATTCAGAATTTGAAGTAGACTGAATTGAAGTTGCAGAAGTATAATAATTCTGTTTTTATTGTTTTGTTGTGATTCTCTAGTGTTCAAGCGTGATGTGACTCATTATTCCTTAATAGTCTAGGTCCATTTTATATAACCTTCTGAGAACTAGGAATAGGCATTTGTACTATTGGAGTGGGCATTATTCATTCATTCATTCATTCATTCATTCAGCCATTTTCTTTTCTGCTTAGTCCCTTTATTAATTTGGTGTTGCTACAGCGGAATAAACTGCCAACTTATCCAGCATATGTTTTATGCAGAGGAGGAGTGGGCATTATATCTTGGTGAATTTCTCTGAGAAAGTACATGTCATGCTTAAGTTTAAGGGCCCTATATCACACACCCATCGCAATAAGGCGCAATACATGTTTGGCACGATTTGTTGCTATAATTAGACCAGTGCTACCCTAGTTTTCCTGCTTTGCGCTATGTTGTTTAAATAGCAAATCCATTTCTGCTACTTTGTGGACTCATGGGTGTTCTGGTCTATAAAGGAGGTTTGTTAAGGTGCATTGTTGGCACGTTGCTATTCTGGGAAACTGAAATAGACCACGCCATTGACCAACTAAAAGCTGGTCTAACGTCCAGTGCAGAGCACATTACTTATGCACCTATGCAGGCTCAAACGCTTAATACACAAAGGATCTACAGCAATACACAAATATCTTTACATATGAAAAAGGATTAAAATAAGGATTAAAATCTTACAAAAATTATTATTTACTACATAGATATAAAAACACTAGCTCCATGCTTTTAGTTTATTTATGACAATTTGCATGTTTATTATAATGTTGTTGTTGTTGTTGTTATTAATATTATTATTATTAGTTGTGGTGGTGGTAGTAGTAGTAGAAGTAGTATTTTTTTATATGCATATTTATTCATTTTCTTTTCAGCTTAGTCCCTTTATTAATCTGGGGTCGCCACAGTGGAATGAACCACCAGCATAACACCAACTTATCCAGCATATGTTTTACGCAGCAGATGCCCTTTCAGCTGAAACCCATCACTGGAAAACACACATACACTGTCATTCACACACACTACGGACAATTTAATTTAGCCTGCCCAGTTCACCTGTAGCGCATGTCTTTGGACTTGTGGGGGAAACCGGAGTACCCGGAGGAAACCCACATGAACACGGGAAGAACTTGCAAACTCATGCATATTTGTATTTGTTTTAATTAAAAAAAGTTTAGATTTGTCCATCTGTCAGCTTTTGGAGACGTATTCATCACTATGCAGGACACAAGAATAGGATGTGTGTTTGGGTATAACTCTGTTTTTTGACCACACTTCATTATTATTGTTCATTTATTCGTTTGCTGGAAATTAGAACTGAATTTAGAAATAGTTTTGAAACAAATCTTTGCGCTTAACAAACTAAATTAAATATGTAGACTAATGGATGTCTTCAGTGGAGTACATACAGCGCCATTTCCTAATCCACAAAAGCAAAGGTGTAAAGTAAAAGTAAAGTAAAGAGGCCGAATGGAGGAGGCTCGTTCTTTATCCTCGCGCAGATGGTCTGTTTAACTGTTTTCTCACTAGTAAAGCATTCAGTTTTTTTCATTTAGTCATGTAAATAGTGCGATGGCATGATGCAACTGACTCTTAAAGGGAATGGGAGATGATACTCTGATTGGTTTAATGCATGTTATGCTCAAAACACCCATAACTCATTTATAGAATAAGCACAACCCTGTTAGACCATGTGCCAGGGCACAAACCATATTTTTCAGTTCTTATAATATTAACCCTCCTGTCGTGTTCACATTCCGCCCCTTACTTTAGTGTTCCCGGTCAAAAATGACCGGTCTGTTTTAACTGCTCTTATATTAGCACAAAAATAATTTTTCTCCACCAAATTTTTATTCAACATTCTTTAGCTGTGATGAATGTCTCAAAGTAGTGTTTAACATGAATATACAGAATTAGATATAAAATAACTGCAATGAAAATAAAATTAGGTGCTAAAAATATATTACAAAATGAACAATAGATGACAGAAAATCAATCAAAATACTTTGTTGTTAAACCTCTCTAAAATAATTATCACAGGCTCTGACCAAATAAATTTCATCTGAATGATTTATCAACCAGCAAAGCACAAACAAAATGCTTTCCTTTCCTGTGTTCTGAGTGATCGAATTTTCAGTCCTTCAAGTGTACTAGTATAGGGAATATTGACTAAGGGTATATACAGTAAGCATGGACACAGAACTAGCACTAGTTATACTTTGGTCATGTTTGAGTGAGATAATAATGGTCTAATAAATAACAAAATAATTGTTGCTAAGCTAAGCTACTCTGCAAGACTCCGAGATTGGCTGAACGTAGACTGGCAAAAAGAAAGAAAGAAAGAAAGAAAGAAAGAAAGAAAGAAAGAAAGAAAGAAAGAAAGAAAGAAAGAAAGAAAGAAAGAAAGAAAGAAAGAAAGAAAGAAAGAAAGGGAACAAGATACCTTCACTGTGCTTCTTTCCAGAGAGAGAAAAATAAATAAACAAAAATAATAAAATAAAGAAAGGAAACAAGATACCATTTACTGTGCTTCTTTCCAAAGAGAGAGAAATAAATAAATAAACAAAAAGAAGAAGAGAAAGAAAGAAAGACACACATAGATGAATTCACATAACAGACACTGTTTTATCAGGAAGTTATCAGGATCCAACACTTTCATGGCAATTAATAACTGATTGGTTTAGTAGCTAATCCATATGAATTTGTATGATCTCATTCATACAGTTTTGTACAATTTGCTTATCCCCAATGACGATTAGGTTTAGGGGTGGGGTTGGGTGCCATGCCTCCTTTTAAAAATCTTACAATTCTGTATGACTGAACTCATATGAATTAGCCACTAAACTGACAAAACGTAAAATAGTGATGTTTCTTTGTGAGATCAGGCTGGAGGATCAGCACATAAGCGCATAAAAGAGATGTGTGCAAAATAGAGAGAGACCTGCAAAATACACTGTTCAGTCTGAAATGAGTGAGTAAGTGAGTGACTCAGTTCAATGAAAGAGGTGATGATCACTTTTATATGTTTAAATGTATAGTGTGAAGGATATCATAAGGCCTTGAGGCAATCAGATGTAAAACACATTATTTATGAGTGATTTAAGATGTAAATCGGTCGGATTTGACCCGAACACGACAGGAAGGTTAAGTGTATTTGGACACGCCCTTAATGCTTTTGCGCCATGTGCTTTAGATCATTAAAATGAGCCCTAAATGTTCTGTACAGAACACATCTAGGGTTTTTTCGAAAACACAAAAGTTTCACTGTCTGCTTGTTAAGTCGTGACGTCTGGAATACTGTTTCCCGGTCCAAATCGATACACCTTTGATATGAGAAAATAGTTGTTTATGACCGCATTTTAGTCATATCACACATTAAAGTTAATTTTATGTAAAATCACAGTTTACACATCGGTCTCTGGGCTTGCTGCATTACAAATACCTAAATTTTTAAATCTCGTACGGATTAATCATTCACCTAAAAAATAACAATGTGCACTTGCAAAATAAACACTGACTTCCCATAGACTAATAAAATTGCTGACATTTTATAACAAAGTGTAATGTTCTTATGGAAAGTGATGATTTAGTATAATTACTGTTAAAATTTAGCACCTTTATTTAAAGTGTTTGTCATAAATCAACATCTCAGTAGAATAGTACGGGGTTCCAAATCAAAATATGACTTTAAGATGAAACTGGGCATTCATTCCATACAAGTCCACTGTTGTGGACAGCGGAGCTAAAGGCATGTTTATTACGCACTATAGGAGACACAAGAAGTGAATACAGGGAAATAAATTGTATTTCATTATTCCTATAAAAAGATACTATTATGAACATCCTGCCAATTATTACTACAATTACTAGATTTTATTTCATTTCAACATACAGTTAATACACTCTTATGGACATTTTCAAATGTTTCAAAAGCAAAATCAAATCATTCTGTTATATATTTGATAAAGTAGTTGAGAATCTTTAAACAAAGATTGGAATAAAAAAATCCTGGAAATTAAAAACAATTGGTTCAACTGCCAAAAACAAACCACTGATGTTCACTACAGTTTACATTTAAATAATATATGAAAACAATTTTATATTCAAAATTTCTTCTCATGCTCTTAACAATGTAATGACATGAAAAAAAAATCACTTTATATATATTTTTTCCTTGGTCTCAAGAGGATAATGACTTATTTTCTGATTCCTGTTTTTTCAGCACTTAAGTGGTATCGTGCTAAGGGTAACATCCAGGCTGAGGTGGAGGAGATGCAGGAGGAACAGCGCTCTTTATCCTCAGTGGAGACTGTGTCAGTCTTGCAGCTCTTCAGGGATCCGTCTGTTCGCTGGCAGCTTGTTACAGTCATTGTTGTCAATGCTGGGATGCAGCTGTCTGGAATCGATGCGGTGTGTGGCTCTCTGTTTCTGTTGAGGACAGTGACTATAAACAGACAAGAACATTATTTGAGATGATAAAATGCAACATCTGGTTTCCATTTCTAGATCTGGTTCTACACTAATGACATCTTTGAGAACGCTGGCATTCCTTTTAATCAGATTCAATACACAACTGTAGGCACTGGAGCCATAGAGGTCATCGCTGGGCTTATAGGGGTGAGAACTCAACAACTGATTCTAAATACCGAAAATATTGTATATTTTGTACTTAAAATTATACTTAATGTTAATGTTGGCTCTATGCAGCATTGTAAACACATAATATGGCTACCATTTTGCTTTAGTGTATACAGTATGCTGCCCTGGATCACATATCATAGATTTGTGGGAATAGCCAAAAATTCATTATATGAGTTCAAATTATTGATTTATATTTGATGACAAATTAATTAGTATATTAAGGATAAATATGGTCTTCCATGACTATTTGGAAATGTCTTCCTGTAAGAAAATCAAGACTTTTCTTAAACCTTTTTGTTAGTAATATGCAATGCTAACAACTTAATTTGTTCCACTTTTTAAAGGCAAGTTTCTCAGTATGTTGATTCTTTTTGAACCCTTAGATTTCAGATTTTCAAATAGCTTAATCTCTGAAAACCATTGTCCTATCATAACAAACCATACATTAATGGAAAGCTAATTATTCGGCTTTTATATTGCGTATAAATCTCAATTAGTGAAAATGGAAGTTTATGATTTGTTTTGTGGTCCAGGGTCAGATGCAGAGTAAAATGATCTATTCTGGAATGGCAAATTTATAACTGGCTTCTAACTAACACCGAGTAATTTATAATAACCAAATTCTCTGAATGTTGTCCAGTGTTTTGCTATCGAGCGAGTGGGTAGAAGACCCTTGATGATTGGTGGTTTCACTTTCATGGGTGTGTGCTGTGCTGGAATCACCTTCTCCCTCTTATTAGAGGTAATTAAACCACAGACACTCATACTAAGGATGTATGTACAATGAACCATACTGTGAAATGGTATAATGATCTCCCATAATATTTCAGATATGAATATTAGCATGCAATATATTGGTTTATTAGTGTATACTGTATATTTTAATACAATTTCTAGCTTCAGAATTTTACTCAAGCTAAAATTTTACTAATGTTTTGACAAGACTATTATGCTCCCCAAGAATGCATTTATTTGACCAAAAGACATCAATTTCCTGAAATATTGTTGTGATTTTTAGTTTAAAAATTTTTTTGTTTGTGATTTTTATTGTTATTTGCGAAGACAAAGCTAAAATTCCATTCATCCAGTCTTCAGTGTCGTCACATGATCCTTCAGAAATCATACTAATATGCTGATCTTATTCTTTTTTCACAAGTCTTTGAAGACTAGAATGTTTAGTAGAGCAGTGTTCAATTAAAATTTTTTATACACAACATAAATGGAAAAAATGTCTTTACGCTCACTTTTTTATTAATACATCCCTGCTAAATCTTTTAATTATTTGTTTATTTACTTTTAATATGAATAAAAATGTACTGACCTTACATTTTGGAATTTTTTAAATTGCATTGTATTTTGTTTCTATATTTCTGTGGTTCTTTTGTCTATGATTAGGCTCATATATCCTTCATGCGGTACATCAGTGTGGCCTGCGTGGTGGGAATCATCGCTGGATTCTGCATAGGGCCTGGTGAGGATCTAATAAACAGGAACTTCTCTATCATAGAGTATTCCTGCATTCTTGCATGTAACTATTAGTGCCTCTGTTATGCTTTATTCAGATACTGCCTTTCATGTAATGTAGCAGTTTGTTTAGAACCAGTTTTAAACTTCTAGTCTGTAATGCCAGCTTTATATCCTTCACAAACTTCTTTAACATCTATGGTCTTTATTGGCCAAATCATATCTACTGTGACCCGCTCATAAACACTGTAGATGTTGCTGAGGCTTGAAAGAGTTTGGTTTGCATTGTTAACACATTTTTCTGCTCATTGAAAGTAAATTGTAGCATGCATTTTTCAATCACCAATCACAACAGACTGGGCAATCATCTGACTAACCAATCAAAGCAGAGTATTTATATATACATTTATATATTATACATGCATACATACACACCTACATATATTTAAAACATTTTTTTTGACTGAGCTTGAACTTAAGCCTATTCTTGGACACTATAAAAAAAAAAAAATCCAACATTTTTTTTGTATATATATTTACTCTGACCTACATGGTGTACTAAAAAAATGTTGTCATTATGTACTGCAGCTAATTATGCTAATTCTAAAATGAAGCCACGATTTGCTGTCAACTAGCGCCACCTTCTGGGGAAATGTTATTGCAATGAAAAAAACTGCTGCGTAAATGTTACAACTTTTCAGAGTTGTTGCTTTTTTTATTAATTCTAATATATCTTATTAATATGACATTGATGCTATTATGTATTATGTTTGCTCCTGCACAGCTGGTGTCCCGTTCCTCATGACAGGAGAACTCTTTAAACAATCTCATCGACCCTCTGCCTACATTGTAGGAGGATCTCTCAACTGGATATCAAACTTCGCTGTAGGATTTGTCTTTCCTTTCCTTCAGGTGAGCCCCTTCTGCAGGAAGCTCTGTGTAGATTCAGAAAAAAAGAAGTTCATTTATTTATTGTAAACATTTTATTTTTTATTATTATTTTTAAAATTTATTATTAATTATTAAAAATTATGGTTAATTCCCAGGTTGAAATAAGATGTTTAGACATAGCAAATAATATAATGTATTCTGATACTAAAATTTGGCATATCAGTTGACTTTGCATGGCTATAATATTACAGGGGTAAATCATAAATGCTATTTTTATTTTCTGCAACATCAACAAACATAGTGAAATAGAAAAAGAAAACACAGTATCTATGAAAAAACATTGTATTTTGCAAAAACCCACATACTTTGATTATTTTTGACCCCTTTTGTTGATGTATTACCTCTGTTAGACTTCATAGTTGATTATTTTGTAAATTAATTATTAGTATTTTCAGTCATTTATTTTTTTTCTTGTTACTTTCTCTAATTTTTTTTTTATTTACCTATTTAATTCATTTATTTTTATGATTTAAAAATGTATTTACTCCCTACATCCTTAGGCTTTGTTCCTGGTTTATTAGGGGTCACCACAGCGGAATGAACCGGCAATTACGCTGGCATATGTTTTACATGGCAGATGCCCTTCCTGTGGCAGAATATATTTATTTATTTGACATTTCTGGACATTATTGTTTTGTTCAGTATTATCATTACCCATGTAACACTACCTTTTTAGCGTCAATGTGACAAATGTTTTGACAATTTGAAACCAGTATACCGTTTGTGGATGGGGGTTGTTAGTTTTCATTCATTCATTTTCCTTCGGATTAGTCCCTTTTGTTCATCAGGGGTCCCACAGCAGAATCGCTAACTTATCCAGCTTATGTTTTACACATCGGATGCCCTTCCAGCTGCAACCCCATACTGGGAAACACCCATTCACATTCACAAACCTACACTACAGCCAATTTAGTTTATTCAGTTGACCTACAGCGCATGTCTTTGGACTGTGGGGGAAACCGGAGCACCCGGAGGAAACCCACACCAACACAGGGAGAACACGCAAACTCCACACAGAAATGCTTGGAATGAATGGAATGCAGAAATTTTTGCTGTGAGGCAGTAGTGCTAACCACTGAGCCAGCATGCTGCCGTTGTTCGTTTTATCAAAGAATATCCTGATATTAATTGTAATGTTGAATCATACATAATCTTATGTAGACATACTTATAAAAGAATAAGATGTTTAATTCTAGATTTCCTTTATTTTTAGATGTCAGCCGGGGCGTTCTGTTACCTGGTGTTTTGTGGAGTGTGTGTCGGGGTGGCAGCCTACGTCTTCTTCATCATCCCTGAAACGAAGAACAAAACCTTCATGGAAATCAGTCAGCTATTTGCCTTAAGAAATGCTTGTGAAATTGAAAACCAGTCGCTGGTAACCAGTGGTCAACTCGCTCTCAAAAAGATGAATGGTTATGGAGCACTGGTGCATGTAGTAGATGTGGACAAAAAGGAGAAGGCAGAGACACAGTGATGAAAGAGGGGAGTATTGCTTCAATGAGGACCAGAATTGACTGCGTAGATACAGGCTCTAATTTAATATTTTATTTAAAAAAATAAATAAATAAGTGCAGACTGCTATGGGTGAATGCAATATAATTAGCTGACTGAACATGATCAAAAGTTGTTGTTAAAAAGATTAAATAAAGGATTGTCTTTTGATATATTGGACTATTGGAAAACAAGTAAAGTCATTTCTCTTTTTAGTGCTTAAAGTCAGTGTGAAATAAAAATGAACAATGTTTATTTTGCTAGCGCACACTGTTATTCTTCAGGTGAACTATTATGCAAGTTTATCCACTAAAAAATCAAAGTCTGGTAATTTGCGTTTGGAGTGGCAGTCCATTTTTGATGACTTCCGTTTGATCGCTTCAATCGTATTATTCTTAACCGTGCCCCTTTATCTATGACAGAATGAAGCCCCGCCCTCGCCTCGCCCCCATATTCAGTTTCAGTTGGAAGTTTATCAACATACTGAAATAAAAGTCTCAGCAACTTTAAGTTCATGGAGAGGCGTCTGGATGCACTTGCAGGCTGAACTGTATGCAATGCTTTTAATGCCCACCCCTAACCTTACACCTTGCAGTGACGTTACTAGCTTCACTGAGTGCATTGTGTCTGACATTGCATTTCTGAGATATGCAGTCTCAGCTTGCTAATCCAAGTCTGCATTCAGATACTATTGGGTTTATGCTGACTTTAAGTTAGCTAACATTTTAGTACAAGTAGCAGTTAGCTAACTGCTAACTAACAAACAAAGTCTAAGCACGAAGTAATGTTTGCATCATAATATTTTCTAAACATTCATATTAAAAATTGCTAGCATTATTGAAGGTGAGTTGATTGAGCAGAGAACCAAAAATAAAACCCAACAAGACTTTTTTTTTTTTTTTGGTCATTGTTGATATTTGAATATTACTGTTCAATTCAGGTTTTAGAAACGTGTCATCTTGTATTTATTTGTCTGTGTATGATGGATAAAACCCTGGTGCTGTTTTGACTTCTTTATACATTTTATAATTTTTTTAGTTTCAGATTTCAAAATCTATCATATGGATCAACACAATCTCATGAGCTTTCACAACATTTGGATTTAGTGGCTAGAGTTTTCTATTTTGGTCTGTTGCTCATACAAATTGTTACATGCTTTCAAAAGGCTACATGGTTTAGTCATATGACTAAACTTCTGTTCAAACGTTTGGAGTTGGAAAGATTTGTTTATGGTTTTTAAAGAAGGATTTGAAATTGTTCTGAAAGGCTGCATGTAATCAAAAATACAATTAGGTTTTGTAAGAAAAACCGAAATCATGTGTTTTTCCAGATGACTAGAATGTTTAAAAGAATGTCATTCACTTTAAATGGATATTTTTTGAAAGACATAATTTTATTATTTGACAAGCATAAAACACCCAATAACCCCGCGGTTTTGAAAATAAGTGAATACTTTCAAAGCGTTTTTTATTTTTATTTTTTGCAAATAATCTGGTATTTTGTGTTTATTTCCTTTTTCTTCTTTCCTTTAATGTTATAAAGCATAGTTCATGGAAAAATAACCAAAATCTGAGTGCACATAAACTTGGGTTATTTACTGTAATAATCAAAGAATGTATCAAGTGCTATTATTTGGTTTATATTCTGTTCATATTCTATTTGTTTTATAGATCTATATACTATAATAATATTAATAATAATATAATACGAAGAAGAAAATTATTCTTATATTATATATTATATTTTTATTATTTTTATTATTTTTTTTATAAAAATTGTTGTTGTTTTTATTATTATTTAAATTGAAGTATTTGTCCCTTAAATAGCTGTAAGCTTGATCCTAATGGATTGTATTTAACTTTCCTTAAAGGGATGGTTCACCCAAAACTCAAGTGGTTCCAAACATTTATTATTTATTTATTTCTTCTGTCAATCAATAAATAAGATTTTTTGAAGAAAGATGAAAACCTGTAACCATTGACTTCCATAGTAGAAAAAAAAAACAATCATGGAGATCAATGTTTACAGGTTTTCAGCATTTTTCAAAATGTCTTAAATGTTGAAACAAATAAAGGGTGAGTAATTTAGGACAGAATTTTTAGTTTTGGGTGAACTATCTCTTTAAGCCATGTTGGTTTTTATACTCTCCTATATTATTTATAAAATAGAGTAATAACTTACAATAGATCATTTATGAAAAGCAATAAACCAGTGATTTGGGCTCTGCACATTTTGTTTATCAGATAACAGAAACATACAAAATGTGTAGGTCCCCAGGACCAGCATCAAAACAACTACAATAAACTACACCAATGAATGTAAACTAACGTTGTACATACAAGCATATTCTGTACTGTACTTTTCTAATCTGTTATAGATGAAATGTGTTATAAGCTGTTGTCGATGTTTCATGTCATAGGACTGTGTATTTATACTATGTGCGTTTGTAAAAGAGCACAGTCTGACCTGTGCAGGAATAAACAGCAGAGGGCGTCCAGGACAAATATAATTGCAATTTCATTCAAAAATCATTGTAATACAGGAGTTTTTTATTTGTAATTTATAATTTTTTTATAATTATTAATTATTTTTTAATTTGATTATCAGAATAAACCACTAGTTTAGTGACTTGGCTAATGAATCTAACTTGCCTAGTTAAAAAGCCTTATTTTGCACTTTAAGCTGAATATAGTATTTTGCAAACAGTGGTGTGAAGGAACTAATTACAAATACTCAGACTACTGTAATTGAGTACTTTTTCTCAGGAATTGTAATTTACTAAGAAGTTATTTTTTCTTGTCTATGGGGATTATAAAAATCAGTCCTGTGATTCCTGTAAATTGCATCATAATGAACTAGCTCAAGACATGTGCACTGTATAATTGTAGCAAACTGTTTGAAAGCATTAAAAGTGTCCAAAAGATGTGCAAAATTTTTGCACGCATTGACCCAGAGACTGTTTAGATGCATGTCACTGATGAGAAGATGAAGGATGTTTACTGTATAATGACCGAAATGGCCTTAAACACCCAACAGGCACAAAACGTCAACATGATGTCAGACTGACGTTGCATTTTGTTTGAAAAAATCGGGTTGACGTCAGAAATCAATGTCAATATCCAACCTAAAACCTACAAAATATCAATGTCTAATGATGTTACAGCTTGGCATTGTGTGGACGTTACCACTATGACGTCTATCACGTTGACGTTGGATTTTGGTTGCCATATATTGGACATCAAAAAAATGTGGTCCTTCGAACGCTGGCTAAATGTTGAATTTCGGTCAACTAAAGTCACAACCTAAATCTAACCTAATATTGGCGTCTTATGATGCGTGCCTGCTGGTCAATAACTAGATGCACCACAGAATGTTACCTTTAAACACACATGGACAAATTGCATGTAAACGCATCAGCTTTTAACAGTGTAATACTCACTACTCGCTACTCTTGAGTACTTTTGAAAGGTCTACTTTTTACTCATACTTTGAGTATTATTTACAATAGATACTTTTACTCTACTTGCACTACATTTTTTTGGCAAGTAATGTTACTTTTACTTGAGTATAATTTTTCAGTACTTTTTCCACCACTGCTTGCAAAATAGCTATTAAAATATCAATGATCGTTTTGTCTTCAACTGGATATATAATGACATCACTAAGGGAAAACAAAACAAATTATTTGTAAAGTTATTTGTTTGCAAATAACTTGTTTCTTAGTTATAATTATTTGGACTATAAAAGAGTTTGGACTACTCTTTTTTTTCAGGTTAAGGCTTAAAAAGAAATGAATAGCTTTACTTTAAAAGAGTGAGTAAACCTGTTGCAACTTAAAAATGTTAACCTGACATCTTAATTTTTATAATTATGAACGTAGTTATTTTACTTAATTATTTTAAGCCAACAGGTTTACTAACTTTATTTACAAAGTAAAGTCAACTAATTGTTTTTTTACATTGAATGTAATTTTACACAAGCAATTCCAGCGTCATGGATGTGACATTTGAAGTAAAAATTCAAAGCATACATATACAGAGGAAGTATACGTTACGTTGAAATATCTGTTCATATTTTTCAAAACAACTAACCACAGAATTATAGGATCAGAATAATATCAATCTCTAAAACATGCATTAAGAATGTGACGAAAAAAGTTTGCAAGTTTACAGTATACAACATACACTGAAAAAAATTATTCAAATATGATTCCTTGGATTTACTTAAGTGGTTGTAAACAATTTATTTAAGCTGAATTCAAACAAGAAAATTAAGTTGAACATTGCTCAATTTAATTCGTTTGTTTAAATTCAACACAAATAAATAGTTTGCAACAGTCTTGCATGCAACACTTTTTTCAGTGTACTTGGTAGAAATTCTGGCAATTAAACTACACCGCCCAAAAGAAATAATGCTTATCAAAAGGATAAGAGTTGTCTCTCTATAGAGCAAACATGACTGATTGTATTATATTTGACATTTTTGCATTTATGAGGAAAAGTTTCATTGTGGATGTGACAGATGTGAAATTGGCACTTGTGTGACTTTGGTAAATCAAATATAATAGTTTGAAAACATGGACAGAGGCATTTTAAAATATTTTTAAAGTACTGTAAAATACTTGCCTACACAAAAAATGTAGAAACGGTTTCGCTATTTTGGTTAAAACTTTGGTTAAAGGTTGACATTTGCTTGGAATTTCTCACATAATATTCTTTAAATTGTTTCCACAAAATCCTACTTTAAAATAATTGTATATAACCTTTAATAATATTTGTATAGAGGAAAAACAAAAATCAGTATTTAAGAATGTTGTACTTTGACTTTTTTTAATATATAAACGCACTTGATCACCCAGCACCGTTGACATCACATTGAGATTGTAGTAAAGTATCCAATCACATCAGCTGCTGGCTTTGAGTGACAGAGCGGCAGATACAGAGAGTGTTTTAAGGATGATCATTACTCTCGGTTCCAGTCATGCAAGCACACACGGCCACTGACAGATTGTGTCGAGTGTCCGTTGAGCTCTTATCACTTACATCAGTCCATCCACCGTTCCTCTCTTCTAACAAACACACACACACACACCATCTCCAAATCCCCTTGCCATCCACTGTCAAGAGCACCAGCACATACCAGTCAGGTGCTTTCAACACTTAGAAAACTTGCCATGGAATTCCAGCTCTGTCTTATCTCTGCTGTATGGCACTGCATGTTTTTCATACCTGTCTAAGCTTCCTGTGACTCCAGACATTTCATCCACAGGGAACCCTAGAGAGACAAGTTGGATTTTTCATACAGTTAGGTATTTTGGATGAATATTTACTGATTACAGCAAACAAGAATCAAATCTTTACCGATTACAGCACACAGAATGATGTGTTTTGTTGAGGATGTTGAAGCTCTGATAATAAAATCGAATTACTAATGGTATTATATATACAGTTATGTCCATACATATTTGGACATTGACACAATTCTAACATTTTTGGCTCTATGCACCAATACAGTGGATTTAAAATGAAACAAATAGATATGCATTAACTGCAGACTATCAGCTTTAATTTGAGGGTATTTACATCCAAATCCGGCGAAAGCTATAGAAATTACAACAGTTTGCATAAGTGCCTCCCACTTGCTAAGGGTCCAAAAGTAATTGGACAGAATAGTAATAGTAAATCAAACTTTCACTTTTTAATACTTGGTTGCAAATCCTTCGCAGTTAATTACAGCCTGAAGTCTGGAACTCATAGACATCACCAGATGCTGGGTTTCATTCCTGGTGATGCTTTGCCAGGCCCCTACAGCAACTGTCTAGTTCCTGCTTGTTCTTGGGGCATTTTCCCTTTAGTTTTTCAGCAAGTGAAATGCATTCTCAATCGGATTCAGGTCAGGTGATTGACTTGGCCATTGCGTAACATTCCACTTCTTTCCCATCAAAAACTCTTTGTTTGCTTTTGCAGTATGCTTTGGGTCATTCTCCATCTGCTCTGTGAAGTAACTTCTATTGAGTTTTGAAGTATTTGGCTTAATATGAGCAGATCTCATCTGTCTATAGGATGTTGTTCCAGCACTATGAAGGATTTTTAGAACTCTAATCTGGCCTTCCTGTTTTTGAGGATCACCAATGGTTTACATCTTGTGGTGAACCCTCTGTATTCACTCTAGTGTCGTCTTCTCTTAATTGTTGATTCTGCCACACATACACCTACCTCCTGTAGAGTGTTCTTGATCTGGCCAACTGTTGTGAAGGTTTTTTTTTTTTCAACAGGGAAAGAATTCTTTGGTCATCCACCACAGTTGTTTTCCATGGTTTTCATGTGTTTGCTATATCTCTGATGAGGTTTTTTTTCAGCCTAATGATGACTTGCTTGACTGATATTGCCAGCTCTCTGGATGTCATATTGAGAGTTGACAATAACAGATTCCAAATGCAAATAGCACACTTGAAATGAACGCTATACCTTTTATCTGCTCATTGTAATTGGAATAATGAGGGAATAACACACAATTGGCCATGGAACAGCCTAGAAGCCAATTGTCCATTACATTTGGACCCTTAACAAGTGGGAGGCAAATATGTAAACTGTTATAATTCCTACACTGTTCACGTGATTTGGATGTAAAAACCCTCAAATTAAAGCTGACAGTCTGCAGTTAAGGCACAACTTGTTTATTTTAAATCCATTGTGCATTGTTGGATCCATTGTGTTGATATATGGCAACAACATCCAACAGTGGATCTAACTTAGAAATTTCAAGTTTAAAACTTTCCTTATAATGAATAATTTAGTTGTTTGAAATTATTTAAGTGGTGGTGCAGTATTATAAGCTTTAACACAGAACTTTTAAATGACACCTTATACCTATGTTCCAACAACTCATATTACCACAGTTTTCATTCATTCCATTCTTTTTTGCTGAATATTAAAAACAAATCTAATATTGTACTATCATGTATACAACATACAGTAGGTATGAGTAGGTATTGCCACAGCCATATCACCCTGCAGCCCAAGAACGGTTACTCACTGAAGCAGGGCTGAGCCTGGTCAGTACCTGGATGGGAGACCATGGGAAAACTAGGTTGCTGTTGGAAGTGGTGTTAGAGAGAGTCCTAATGCCCCAGTAAAAGTGAAGGGGACACTATACTGTCAGGGGGCACCGTCTTTCAGATGACACGTTAAACCGAGGTCCTGACTCTCTGTGGTCATTAAAAAATCCCATGGCACTTCACATAAAGAGTAGGGGTGTAACCCCGGTGTCCTGACCAAAGTCCCTTAATTGGCCCTTACGATAACGGCCTCCCAATCATCCCCATCCATCAAATTGGCTTTATCACTCCACTCTCTCCACTCCACCAATAGTTAGTGTGTGGTCAGCGCACTGGCGCCGTTGTCCTGTGGCTGCCATCGCATCATCAAAGTGGATGCTGCACACTGGTGGTGGTGTGGAGACACCCCCCCCCCCCCCCCCTCATGATTGTGAAATGCTTTGGGTGTATAACCATACACAATAAATGAGCTATTTAAATACACATTACATTTACATTTATGAATATTTCCTCCAGTAAATATTATAACAATAAATAACAAGTCCAATATATCCAGATGCATCAGAATAATGTAGCTACTAGCTAACAATATTTATATATTATACTATATACTATACTACACCTGTCTTATCTGCCTCTGAGCTAATTTACCTGAACTGTCTCTATCAAATGTCCAGTCTGCATCATTCTCATGGTCATCTCATTCTCACTTTCATCTGCAGGAAGAGCCAGTTCTGTCCTTTTCTTCTTTCACTTACCATAAAACATGGTGGTGCTCACTAATACATTGTTCCCTGTATTCATATCTATTCAAAAGTAGTATTGCCATTAAAACTAGATTTTATCCATAATGCAAATGCCATTAACACATGACTAATCAGCATTATATTACTAGTATTCATGTTGTTATTGTTACAACTTAAAAGTTCACAGCTGGCCTTGCTAGCCAGCTAACCCATTGCAATATTGCATATTCCACTATTGCACACATACATTTGATCGATTTACAAAAAACTAATTTGATTGAAAAAAATTTCGTTGTGGATATGCCATCATAACTTACTGAAGGTGGTTTCAGATTTTTTTGTGGATCTGACATCATTTAAAATTTGATCCTTTGTTTTTATTGACATTTATATTTGCATTTAGAAACTACTCACAATAAACGCCAGTCTGTCAGAAGTCATGCTACAAAAAACACAACATGTCATGTGACTTAACTAAAGCACATCATTGGCTACACTAAGGTCTTCTCTTTCCAACAAAAAAATATCAAATAATGTTGCTCTTAAAGAAACAGTAGCAGAGAAATGAAAATAAGTACCATGTTGCCATAACATTTTCACATATTTATAATAGTAAAATTTATTTATATTAGTTTGGTTGGTATGAATGCAGTTTTTTTTAATAAATCTTTAAAATTATGCATTATATAAGTTTTTGGGGTCCCCAACCACAGGCTGATATGCATACAAAGTCATACAAAAACATTTTCATTGTCTTATAATATGCATTTATTGTTACCTAATTGAGACTGAAAAAGAACCAGTGTAACCTGCAGAAATGCTAAAAAGAGGAACATCCTCTTTAAAATAATTAGCTTAATAATAATAATAATAATAATAATAATAATAATAATAATAATAATAATAATAATAATAATAATAATAATCAATAACCAAAGAGATTATCTCAACTCACCCTCAGTAGTGGAATTGTGGGCATAATCTTCCTACAGTTACTCAAATGCCATAAGAAGTCACACTGATAGACAATGTTGCTGGCAAACTATTTTATATGTCATGAGGATCAAGCTCTGGGGCTATGGCAGGCCTCTGACGCATCCTCTGGTGTTGTGTTATCTCATACATCGCTCTTACATCAGTGTGGTGGGCTCTAACACTCTATGCCGCAGGCTAAGGACGGGCTAGGCTTTGAAATGGGAATGGGGCTTTTCAGCTACGAATATGGTCAATGGGGATCAGTGGTTTGCCAGCACCCACAAATGCAATGAAATTCTCTCTTCATTCATAAATCAAATGGTGCCTTCAAATGAGCGGTCAGAAAAGTTTGTCAGACACAGTAGATCTAGGATCTATTGTCCTCTATTGGTCTTCCAACGAACAGTCCACTGCTCCAGGTAGGATGTACAGTTGGTATAGGTCTATGCAAAAGCGAACAACAAAAAAGAAAGACAAATGCTGCAGAAATGCTGTAAAGAGATTATAGCTTCATAGATCCTCTAATGAGTTATGAACTGGGAGTTTTCTGAGAGCTACAACTTGTACTACAGGACTGTTGCACCTCACATGTAACCAGAGAAAAATGTTGGCACGTCCAGTAGTAAAATATACCGTTATTAAACAGTTTTTTCATAATATTTATGTTTTTGGAAATTCCGGTAATTGTAATTTGGCAACTTCATACCAAGTATTCTGAAAGAAAAATGAAAGACATGCGACTATAGAGTGGACACCAGGGATCATTTTGCCACTGCCACTATCACTATACCCTGCTCAAGGACAAAAAAGCAGAACATACATGTGAACAGTAATTGCTTGATATTATTGCTTGAATTTGTGGTGACCCATATAACATTATTTGTGTGTGTGTGCTTGTATGTGTGTATGTACAGGTTCAGGCATTCTTATGTGATTAACACATCGACGTCTCAAACTGCAGAGTGACTGTATGTGTCCAGATAATGGAGATGATGGATGCCTGAAGAGGGACAGAAATGCCCCTGGAATGTGCCAGTTTCATCTTCAAATGTGTCCACCAGAACTTTTTTAAAAGCATTCCAGACAATTGTGACCAACCCAGCACACACACACACATCCACAAAGATATCATTATTCATTCATTCTCTTTTCAGCTCAGTCCCTTTATTAGTCAGGGGTCACCACAGCAGAATTAACCACAAACTTATCCAGCATATGTTTTACGCAGCGGATGCCCTTCCAGCTGAAACCCATCACTGGGAAACACCCATACTCTCGCATTCAAACACATACACTACGGACTACGAATTTAGCTTACCCAATTCAACTATACCGCATGTCTTTGGACTGTGTGGGAAACCCAGAGGAAACCCACACGAACACGGGGAGAACATGCAGACTTCACACAGAAATGCCTACTGACCCAGCCAAGGCTCAAACCAGCAGTCTTCTTGATGTGAGGTGACAGCGCTAACCACTGTGCCACTGCGCTGCCCTTAAGATGTCATTATATATCTCATTATGTACTTGTGAATGTTACAGTAATCTGTGAAGCAAACAAAACACACAAGTGAATTTGATTGGGGGTAAAAATGATTAAAACGAACAAAAATCCTTGTATTTGAAAGTTAGTTGAAACTTTTAATAGCTTTGACCTTTAAATGCCTTTGGAACATTTCACATTATAAACATATTAATATAAGACAAAGTACAGTGGGCAACTTTTTGTTTTTAAAAAGATTGAAACTAAAGGCTGAGACACACCGAGCTGACAGTTGGCCATTGGGTAGCACCGGGCCATTGGTGAGCATCTATCAGGCTAGTTTGTTTGGTGTGCTCCACACATCGCCTCTCATTATGCTCACATCACAAGAGAGCTTGCTTGATTCAGGGTGTGGAATTGATGCTAGTGTTGGTGAAAGAGAACGTTCTGATTAGCTGTTTATTTACAAATCAGAGCACAAAAAATCGAATTTTAGAAACTAAAAAAGTCTTTAGGAAACACAAAGAAGCTGGGTATCAACTCGTTGCATTCATAATTATTTTCAAACAAATATGGATTGTCATATATGAATGAGGGAATCCCTCTGTGGTGAGCGAGAAGTGATAACACTGGTTTGTTTATGGTTTGTATGTGTGCAGCACTAGTTTCGGTTTCCTTATTGACAACACAGATTACTGCCACTTGCTGGTAGGGTATGAAACATGTAAAAATTTAAATATACATTCTCTCATGCAGGTGCAGAATGTATAATCGGTAACACTTTATTTTGATGGTCCAGTTGAGTATTAGTAGACTGTCTGCTTAATATCTGTTGATACTGCTCCTTCAACAGCCATTTACCTGACTAGAAGAAACTTTGCAAGTACATGTCAGCTTACACTAAACCTAACCCCAACCCTAACCCCAACCTAACAGTCGACTTATAATCTAATAGGAAATTAGTTGGCATGTAGATGCAATGTAACTTAATTCAACCAACAGACCATCAAAATAAAGTGTGACCGTATAATTTTGTTTCAGTCAGCTGTCATCCATTTGGTCTGTTTATGCACAGATTTTTGATCTAGAGAGGAACAGATGCAGCCGATACAAGGCTACAACACTGTTGGCTTTTGTTTCCATTAGTTCTTTGGCATCGACTTGGTGTGTCACAGGCTTAAAGGTGCCATATACTGCATTGGTTCAATAAGTTAAATTGTTCGCTGATACCTACCATACTTCTACGGTGAACAAGGGCGATACAATAATGGCTCTCTGTGGTCATTAAAAATCTCAGGATGTCCTCCGAAAAAGAGTAGGGGTTTAACCCTAGCTTCCTGGGCAAATTTACCCACTGGCTTCTGTCCATCATGGCCTCCTAACCATCCCTATATCATAATTGGTTTTATCACTCTGCCTCCTGTCCACCAATCAGCTGATGTATGGTATGCAGTCTGGCACAATATGACTGCCACAATGTGTAAAGGGCATTGTGTGTCCAGAAAAGCACTATATAAATGTAAGGAATTATTATTATTATTATTATTATTATTATTATTATTATTATTATTATTAATTTGTCACACAATCTACAGCTCCCTTCAAAATAAAAGTCCCACATACATAATAAGTTAAATATAAACTTAAAAATAACTAAGGGTGGAAAATTACCATTATTGTCTCACTAGGAAACGTTGTGGCCTATCAAACACAGCCTGAGGCATGCATAGTAATTATTCCAGAGCTACAAATCAGTCTGTGTTCTCCTGATGATGCAGCTGCTCCTAGTGTTCAGATGAATGACCCAAAGTACATGCAAATAATGAAGGTGTGAGTCACGTAACAGTCTGCTTTGTATTCTGATATGGCCTTTTGTCCATCTGGGTTTTACACTTGTGGAATTTAAATGAGAAAGAGGAAACAATGGTGACCGAGGCTCACGCAATGGCCATTTCCATAAACTGATTTCTTATTATTTGACTATGCCTAGGAATACCCAGATTTTCATTACAGGGCACCTTTAAAAGACATACTGTGACAACTATATTGGACCTGGCAGCATTTAAAATTTTTAAATATGCAGAACTTGCGTGAGAGGGTCAACCAAGACAGAAAATAGACTATTACTTTAATAAGTGGACCTCGGAGTGGATCCAGTTTTTAGAATTTTATTGTAGAAATGTTGCGAGAAGGAAGATTACAGGAAACTACTGTAAACAAGACTGCATCATTTGGACATTAATATTGGGAATTAAAACTTTTTTTTATTCAATATAGAAATTAATACACACAAACTGCATCCATATTGATATTTAGAAACATTTACAGACCATTTATGGCAGGCCCAAAACAATTTGCTTACATTTTCAAAATAACTAAATAGATTCATACAGATTTGAAACAACATGAACGTATTTATTTTTGAGTGATCTGCACCTTTATCAATTTTTTAAAATGTTAACCGGTAAATATGAAATTAGATTTAATGAAAAAAATACTCTGTCAGCAGGTAGCTGCAAAAATGTAGTTTAAGCAACATGTGCATGCATTACAATATGGTAAAATATGATAAACACCATTGTCTCTTTCTGATTTTGTTTAAAAATGTGACTTAAAAACAACTTTTTGATTATATATAATAACAACTTATGACCAAATTAAAGACAAACAGCTTCCTTTGTGTATGGCATGTTCAATTCAAATGTACAATGAAAAAATGTGTAAGTGCACACATCTAAGGAAAACAACTTAGGCAGGTGTTTAATCAAATCAAACAAAATGAAAACAGGTAAACAAAACCAGCATACCACTTTTACTCTCAAAAGACAATTTCTTAAGACAATGCTACGACTGAATAAGAAAAATTAGATCCAACTGCTATTCCTTATAAGTTCAAATATAAACTCTTTCTGAAATGTATCTATTTTGGCATTCAACAAGTAAAAATACCTAGAAGGGTGGAGATATTGATAAAAATTTACTACAGAGGGAAGCTTTTTATATTCATACATTAAATCCATTGTCACCAAAAGGTTTACATTTGAAACCTATTTTGTAATATAAATAAATACATTTATAAAAATTCCTTCATATATTCTTTTGTGTATATATTGCTTTTCTTGGTTTTTGTGTATTTTGTCCACATAATTTCCTGATTGGTTAATTAGGGTTATTATTGATGTGGGATGTGTTTGAATACATGTCTAAAGTTCTCTTGTATTGCTTATGTGACCTGACAAAGACCATGTAGGTCAGAAAGTTTTAATAAAGCATAAGTGGTTATGTGTCGATTTTCGTTACATTTTCAATTCAAATATACACTTATGAACTATAGAAGAGGCAATTAATAATTCAAAATTTTCCACAACGAGCACAGCTTATTATTAGTATTGTTATTATTTAAGTTGTACACATCTGTAAAAATTCTTTCAGACTGCAGTATTCAGCTTTGAAGAAGAATAATGGTACACTCTACAGGTGTGGTCTGACTGATGGACTGAGATGAAGATTTTAAAGGATGGAGTAAAGATGGGGTCAGAGGAACATGGTTCTGTGAGGTTTGTGTTCCTCTAACAATCTTGTGGTTGTTCCCCACCCAGATGGGGGTCACGACGCAGGCATTTAACCCCACACACACTCATGTACAGCTTCACCTCTGTGACAGACGGATGATTAGTTCTGCAGGCTGACTGTGGGAGAGAGGAGTCCTGTTTCCATGATGCAATACCTGACTTTTACAGTGACTTTTACAGTTGCAGGGAGACTGATGCACCATGGGATATCTGGAAGTTTGGGAATGCCAGAAAATTAATGTCGAAACAAAAAGAAACCAAAACCACTAGATAAGATTAATTGTGTCATATCTGCGTGTGTCTCACCATAAAATGTCTCTCTTGAACAAGATTGATGGGTAAAAAAAATATTGCTTTCTGCATCCAAAGAAGTAGATATATATAAACGAATAAATGACTTATGACATTCCAGGTATTACTAATGCTAGCCATTAAATAAAATATATATGTAAAAGCTTATGTTAACTCTATCGAGCTGACACTGTACTCCAGTGAGATAATGTTAATCCTGAAGCAGAAATGTATTAGTAATTATTATTATCAGATGTACAAGCAGTAGTAGTATTGATGATGACAATAATAACAATAATAAACATGATAATAATAATATAATAATGATAACAACAATTAGTATTATTATTATTAGCAGTAATATTAAATTACCATTCAGTATATGAATGAATGAATGGATGAATGTACCTTTATATAAATTGTGTTTAATTTCCAGCCTGATCTCACGAGAAAACGTAATTATTTTACGTTTTGTCAGTTTAGTGGCTAATTCGTACAAATTTTTATGAGTTCAGTCGTACGAAATTGTACGATTTTAAAAAGGAGGCGTGGCACCTAACCCCGCCCCTAAACCGTCATTGGGGGATGAGGAAATTGTACTAAATTGTACGAAGTAGATCGTACGAATTCATACCAATGAGCCACTAAATTAAAAAGTTACGAATTGTCGTGAGATTGTGTTGTTAATTTCATGATTTGCAACTTTCAGAATAAACAGTAATCATGTACTGTAATGTTTTGGAAAACTTTTTGGTTAATTCAATCATTGTAATTTGTATACAAATTTAAAACTTGTATACAAATATAAAAACTTAATGGATTATTAGGGGCCAAGCACCGAAGGTGCATAGGCACCTATTGTATTCGTTCCAGTTCTTCTTCTTATTATTATTATTCCAGCTTTCTCTTCTTCTTCTTCTTCTTCTTCTTCTTCTTCCGCTCTGGAAGCCTATGGCAGCCCTATGAACCATTTGCGGCATTAGTGCAAACTTTGGCACACTGATAGAGGACAGTCTGATCTTCTTCCACTACAAATTTGGACTCTCTAACTCAAACTCTCTAGTGCCACCACTTGCTCAAAATTTCACTTGTTTATCTTTATAACTTTTGATCTGAATGGGTTACGATCCAAATTCTTTTTTTTTTTCTCTGATTCCTTTGCTCAAGCTGATTCAAACACACCCTATGATGTCATTTTTCATCATGAAATCTTTTTCAATATTTTGAATTCTAGGCCGTTTATTCGATCCAATACAAAAAAACTGCTATATTTTACAGACGCAGTGGTGAATTGTTATGGAAGTCACCGTGTGTCTTCGGGACTGTGCTATGAAGGTGCTCAAAAAGTTTCGTCACAGCGCCACCTTTTGGTAAAATGTTATAATGATATTTCTAACAATTCTAATAGTTTTTTACAAATTTTGCCTATTGTTATGAAACTTGTCTTGATACATTTACTGGGTTGTCAAAACCTACTTTTTCGAACTCCTCCCACATCGTTTGGTTGATTTGTGCCAAATTTGACTCAGATCATCTTCAGACCATGCTGACAAAAAGTTATTGAAATTGTGTTGATAGGTGTTACGGTTTTTGTTTACTGAACCGACAAATGTGATGGCATGATGCCAAATTACATCCAAAGCTGTATCTCTGCAATAGTTAAAGATAATGACACAACAATTTTAGGTCCGTCGTTGTCTCCTCACACTGACCACACCATAAAAATTTGGTGACAGCGCCACCTATGGGTCAAGCGTTATAATACATTAACTACCCGTTATTAATGAAACATACAAATTTGGTAATAACCTTTGACTGCATATGTGTATTTTGATGACATTGGTTTCAAATTATTCATTTGATCATGCAGATAACAGGCCAATTGTGTCATAATCTGCCAAACTTCCTTCCTTCAAACTATTATTTTTTTTTTAACTTCTATACCTTTGGTCCAAGCTTCACCAAATTTGACTCTAATCATCTTCAGACCATGTAGACCAAAAGTTATGGAATTCATGTCGATAGAAAAAACTGTTGTCATTTAGCACATGTGCAAACTTGATGCAGCCAGATGACATTACAGGCTGAATCACTGCAATGGTTTGAAGTACTAAAACCAAACTTAAAGTGTGTGATCTAGACCTGACATTGACCCAACTATGTCAGTTTGCACCCCCTTCTGGGTAAAACTGACAAACAGTTAAATTCTCTCAATAGAAATCATACAAACTTTATCAAATGACTTTTGAATAGTTCAGTCTATTGTCATGAGACTGGCCTTGCAGACTCCTTGTATCATACAGAGAACATTGATATAATTTATTCCCTAATTGACATGACTTCCACTACCATTATCTTGAATTAGTTTGTAAAATCTGTTGTTTTAAACTCTCAATAGATTGTTAGCCTAATTTCCCCAGACCATGCTGCCAAAAAGATGAAGAAGAATTTTTCAGTTGCTCTGTAGCTTGTTGTCTTGTTTGTTTATGATGTGGCCGCTGGCCTGCTTGACCACGATAATTGCAGCTTGCAGCTTTATTTATTTATTTATTTATTTATTTATTTATTTATTTATTTATTTATTTATTTATTTATTTATTTATTTATTTATTATTAATTAGTAGTAGTAGTAGTAGTAGATTAATATTATTATTATTACTATCATTTTCATTATTAGTTACTTAAATGTAATTTGTATGTAAATATTGTAACTATAATATTTACAATTGATTATTGATCAATTGTTTGATTGATTGAATTATTGGTTGATTATAGTTTAGCACATGTAATTGAAGGGTTCAGATGCAAAACTCTTAGTGCTATTTGATATTTTGTTCTACAATGAGCATTTTCTCTGCGCCTGTGTCAGAGGTTTGGTAATTTCACTGGTCATACAATAAGATTGTATTAGTTAATGTATTTACTGAAATGAATAAATAATGAGCAGTGCATTTCTTACTGTATTTGTTCATGTTAGTTAACATTAGTTATTAAAATTACAGTTGTTGATTGTTAGTTTGTGTCAGCTCACAGTGCAATATATAATGTTTTCAAGGATGAATTTTGATTTTAATTTACTTTAAGGCATTAGTAAATGTTGAACTTAATAAATGATGTACAAGTATTGATCACTATAAGATCATGTTAGTAAATACATGGACTAACATTAACTAATGAAACCTTATGGTAAAGTGTGACCATTTATTTCATGATTTTTTAACTTAAGAATATAAGTTTCAAGAATATTGAAACAGAAAAACTGCACAGTAAATACCAAATGTATTGCTACATTAACCTGTTGAACTTCTTTAATGTGTTATAAGTAACATTACAGAAAAATGTTTGTTTAAGATTGATTTAACTTGATTGATTGATTGACTGTGATTGCTGATGAAAATAATAACAGTTTATTACAATTCTTATTAAGAAAATAAACAATTGTGATTATTTTATAACTTTAGGAAAGTAGAAACAGTAAAATTATACAACAGTTGTCACATATGGCAATTCAAAATGCGCCAATCATTCTCAATTGGAAAGAGGTCAGGACTGCAGACAGGCCAGTCAAGTACCTGTATCCTCTTCCTCTACAGCCAGGACTTTGTAATGTGTGCAAAATGTGGATTTGCATTGTCTTGTTGAAATATTTATGGGTCTCCCTGACAAAGAAGATGACATATTGTGCTCTAAAATCTCTATGTACTTCAACATCAATGCCATCACAGAAGTGTAAGTTACCTTTGCCAAGGGCACTGACAAAACCCAATACTATGACAGACTCTGGCTTTAGGACTTGTTGCTTGTAACAGTCTGGATGATCCTTTACTTCTTTGGTCCGGAGCACACAGTGTCCATTTCTTCCAAAATTTTCCTGAAATACTGATTCATCTGACCACAGTACACATTTTCACTGTGTGATGGTCCATCCCAGATGCATCCGTGCCCAGAGAACCTGATGGTGCTTCTGGACTCTGTTAATATAGGGCCTCCTTTTGGCACAGTACAGTTTTAACAGGCATTTGTGGATGTATGCATGTATTGTGGTACATGCCAAAGGTTTGCCAAAGTAGTCCTGAGCCCATGTGGTGATATCGCTTATAGATGAATGATGATTCTTGATGCTGTGCCGCCTAAGGGATTGGAGATCATGGTAGTTTAGCTTAGGCTGGTCTGAATGACAGGAAAAATATGTATAATTGCAAATGAAATTAAGTTGACCAGACAAAACATGAAATATTTTGAGTTCATATTGTCTACAATAAAATACAAGTCAAATTCAAATTGGAAGCCACTACGTTATTTTTTATTTGCATTTTCCATACTGTCTTTTTCTGATTCTGAAACTTGCTTGCTTAATTAAAAACCTCAATTACGTATGCGCTTATTTACTTGAGAAATTCACCAGATCCCATTTTGAGAGCCCTTATTTTAAAATATTTCAGGATGGATCTAAGGACAGTATAAGGTTCAGTCAGTGAGGGTGAGGTTAAGGCTGCAGCAGACTAAACCTCAGCATGGTAAAATAATTAGGCTGCGCTTTGATGGGGACTAAACAAACATTACCGCTCTCAACACTGCCTTTTCCCCCCTCTCCTCCTCTCCGTGATGAGTTCCCTCTGAAACACTGGCCAGCCGACTCCCTTTCTGCTTTCTCGCTTTGTTTTGTATGGGAGTACACACACGCGTGCATACACACACACACACACGCACACTTTCTCCATCTTTTGCTCTTTTTCTTTGTAGAGTCTCTGGAGATGTGTTGGAGAAGCAGGTGAGTCAGAATGCATATTTTGCAGCTTCTCTGATCTGTGTTTCAGATTTGGAATTGGCATCTGAGATATATAGTCCGCACTGTATTGCCAGCAGAATAAAATCTTGACATTTTAAAATCAGCAGGGGGGTTATAAACCTTTATCATGTCACATCCCTCTGAATTTGAGTGGAGCAAACCCAATACAAGTGATCTAATGAGGTCGTCAAATCCTTGTGAAAACAAAAATGTGCTGCAGTGTTTTTGATGTCTTTGAATCTGATTTAATATTCAACTATCACTGAGTGTTTCTGGTCCACTGGAACACAAGCCTTTAGAGATCAGTTGAGCTCTGATTCAAGTTTCCTATCAATCAACATATGTCTTTCAGCAGTAGGAGTATTCTGACTAAAAGAGGTATTTTAAAGTCCAAGTATTAGGGTCAAAAGTGAGCCATTTCATCTTTTCGTCTCTCTCTCTCTCTTTTTTTAGGATGAAAGATGATATAGCAGGTAGTGACAGGGTAGCAGTGACCCTCTCCAGAGCGAATTCCGTTGTGGGAGGGAAAACCCCCATTGAAGAGTTCAGTCTTTATTCTCCCCCTCACTTTGGACAGAATCTTGTACATTAATATTCAGATCATATACATACTGTACATATACGTACCAGATACATATGCACATACGGTAAAATAGGAACCGTAACTATTTTAATTTCTTTATTAATCTAGTCAAATGCATTTGATAACTTTTCGAAATGTCCCATGAACGTTTTAAATGGTTAATTATTTTCAGTCATTTAAATCAGACAGGCTAAACTTACAGTAAACTGTGATTACTGTCAGACTATTCTACATTTTTTTCTCACCCTCAAGTTGTTCCAAACCTTTAGGATTTTTATTTTTCTGTTGAATGCAAAAGAAGATGTTTTGAAAAAAATTTGAAACTAGTAAACATTGACTCCTTTAAGATTCCATTCTATTAGCCCAATGATGGAATCCAAAGAATGGTCGAAGGTTAAGCCTTTTCTAGAGCTTCTGAAAAGAATTTGGTTATTTATTAGAATTTTCTTTAGGTATCGCTTTATTTTGATGGTCCATTTGAATATTAGTAGACTGTCTGCTTAATATCTGTTGATACTGCTCCTTCAACAGACATTTAACTGACTATAATGAACTTTGCAAGCACATGTAAACTTACACTAACCTTAACCCCAACTCCAACCTAACAGTCTACTTATAATCTAATGAGAATTAGTTGGCATGTGGATGCAATGCAACTTAAATTCAACAAACGGACCATCAAAATAAAATGTGATCTTTATTTATATTTGTTGCCAGCTCCGAGTTCAATCTGACTCCAATTTTGATTGGCTGACCACATTATTAGTTGTGATATAATTTAGATTTTGATATTCTCTCGGATCCGATATTCTCAATTGTACGTTCATTAGGGACCAAATGCCGCTTGAGTTCCACGCCCTGGGATTGCGTTTCTTCCCATGGACACTATCTCAACACTCTGAAGTTAGTCAGAGAATGCAGGGTTAAGTAATACTCAAGTAGTCTGGTTGCCTCCTGCTCACTCATACTAAAAAAGTAGTTAATTTAGTCGTTTCCGTACAACTTGCTAATATCAGTGATTAAACAATTAAAAGGTCTTCATGCTGCCATGCCACACTGCTTTGTACAATCAATTGTGCCCTAAAATTGATAAAATCATGTCACAACATAATGGCAGAGCAGAATCCATTTAATCTACTGGATACAATTAATTCAGGAGACTCCAGAAGTAATGAAAAAAAGTTAACATTTATTTTCCAGATAAAAGTCATGCCAATGACAGAATCAAACAATAAAAGCCAATTCAGAAGTAAATGCACAACATAAATTACTTAAAGGTAAATCTAAGAGTATAGATGGAAATCCAAATTATACTAGTGTTGAGCTTGAGAGCTCTTCACAACTATTCTTTAAACACCATATGAGAGCAATGAGCAATGGTTATTTTGTTAAAATCAACCAGTGACCTAAAGATTTGTTGAGATTTAAACAAAAGTTATCAAAGATAGTGACAAAACCTTGTTACCAATCACTCCTGAGGATGTATCATTACCAGAGGGGAAGGAAAGTTAAGGAAAAAGGGCAATGTCTATCCTGGGCCTTTTTTCATCATATTTCAGAGTTTTTGTTGTTTTATTATAGGACACATTTAAGTCTGAGTAAAATCCATCCCTACACTTCTAAAGTAGGACAAACCAATATTATGGAAGATAAGGTTACAGGTTTGCAAAATGGCTTTTTTATGTTCTAGAGAAAAAACAAAACAAACAAGTGAAGATTGAGCAAATGATGACAGGATTTTCAATTTTGGGAGAACTGTCCCTGCGTTTCTGTGTGGAGTTTGCATGTTCTCCCTGCGTTCGTGGTGGTTTCCTCCGGGTGCTCCGGTTTCCCCCACAGTCCAAAGACATGTGATACAGATGAATTGGGTTGGCTAAATTGTCCGTAGTGTATGAGTGTGTATGGATGTTTCCCAGAGATGGGTTGCGGCTGGAAGGGGATCGGCTGCATAAAACATGTGCTGGATAAGTTAGCGGTTCATTCGGCTGTGGCGACCCAGGATTGAAAAAGGGACTAAGCCAAAAAGAAAATGAATAAATGACTGAATGAATATGTTTTGGTGCCTATAGCCCTGTGGTAAGTGCATCAACACAGAGGTTATATGGTGATCTGAGTTTGCTCTTTTTTTGTCAACCCTTCCACTTTCTCTGCTTTCCTGTCTCTAATCTCAAAATTGCAATATGTTTGAAAATGTCAATTGTAATGGAAGTTTTTCTTGTTGGAATATCTTAGATGGTTTTGACCACCAGGTCACCCTAAAACGTGGTGTTATAAAAGCTACGAAACAGTAAATCTTTTTTCGAAGCAGTTGGTTCAGTTTTTTAGAAGATTTGAAAAGCTTAGTTTATTGTAGTAACATCACTCCCTTGGGTATGATTTGCTTATCCCAAATAAGAACCCCAAATCAGAAAAAGTTGGGACAGTATGAAAAATACAAATAGAAATGTAGTGATTTATAAATTTACTTGACTTGTATTTCATTGCAGACAATACAACAAACATTATTTTATGTGTTCCTTACGATTTTTATTGTTTCTTTTCTTTTTTCTTTTTTTCAAAATAAACACATATTTCAATTTTGGTTATTTTAAAACACATTAAAAAAAAGTTGAAACAGGTAATAAATATTTACCACTTTGTAAGGTTGCCAGTGCTTTTCACAACACTCAAAAGATGTTTTGAGGGGATTGAAGACACCAAGTGATAAAGTATTCGAGGTGTAGTTTTGTCCCATTCTTCCCGCAAGAAAGTTATAAGGTGGATTACATACTGGGGTCTTCATTGTTGCATTTTGTGCTTTAAAATGTGCCAAACATTCTCTGTTGGAGACAGGTTGGGACTGCAAACAGGCCACAGCCAGGACTTTGTAATGTGTGCAGAATATGGTTTTGCAATGTCTTGTTGAAATATGCATGGGTGTCCCTGGAAAAGATGGCAGCATATTGTGCTCCAAAATCTCTATGTTCTTTGAAGCATTAATGATGCTATCACAGAAGTGCAAGTTACCATTGCCTATGGTACTGACACAACCCCATACCACGACAGATCAGTTTTTGGACTTGTTGCTTGAATTACTGATTTATACACCACAGTACACGTTTCCACTGTGCAATGGTCCATCCCAGATGACACCAAGCCCAAGACAAGAAGGGCAAATAGGTTGAAAACACAGGAAGAATCAATAAGACAAAAATCAGACATAATCCATCAGTGGTGGACAGTAAGTATTTTTTACTTTACTACTGTTGTCCTGATTATCAGCTGGAGTGCCCAAAAGACCCAGTAGCCCTGCTCACTACACCAGCTATTCACCTGGATTACACATCCAATAGCCTTATCACTCTATAGCCAAAGACCTTGCTTGCTCACTAAGGATATAACAGGACTGATCCTAGTCAGTACCTGGATGGGAGTGCCTCAGTACAGTGATAAAGGCACTATACTCTTAGTGTGCACCATTTTTTGGATAAGATGTTAAACAGAGGTCCGGACTCTAGGTGTTTATAAAAAAATCCCATGTCACTTCTTTAAAAAAGTTTTTAATTTTTTAATTTTTACTTTTGCTGCAGTCTGTGCCTGTTTGAACCTTGCCTGCATGGCTGTCCATTCCTTTAATAAAGCTGCATTTGTAACTTTCACCGTGTTGTCACACCATTCAACAGTACTTAAGTACATAATTTAAGTATTTACACTTAATCAGAGTATATTTATTTTAGGACGCTATTTTACTTCACTGTATTCCATTAGAGAATTTGTTTCTCCACTGAGTTTTGAAGCTAAGTAAAGGGCTATTTTGAAGAGGAAAATTTGTCACCTTCTCTGAGATGAGATAGTGGTGTTCAATTTGTGGAGACTCACTCTGAACAGTGAGTTGTTGACTTGTGAACAGATGTCAGTCTAATTCACAAATTAATTGTTTAATACAATGTGTCAATTTGACTGACATCTATTCACTAGTCATTAATTTACTGAACAACTCTGAACTGTTTCAAATGGTCTGTTCAGAGTGAGTCTAACGGTTCACAGAGTGAATAAATGGTTCACTCATTTTATAAACTTGACAGGGGCTCAGCGTGTGAATGAGGTTTCTCATGTTTTCACTTGAATGATCATAAATTATCAGAGAATTATCAGACCATTAAGAGTTTTGGAATTCAATTTTCTTTTAAAATAAACATTTATCAATAAGTACTTTTTCTAACTACATAAATTAAAAATCAAGTACATCTGCACTTTGACTCAAGTAATATTGAAAAGGATAAGGATTTTATACTTCTGCTTGAGTAATATTTTATTAGGGTAACAATACAAAATCACTGGCCAATGTACTAGGTATGCATGAGTTAAAGCAGAGCGTCAGGGTTCTGTCACTAAACCACACTGCAAACAAATTGTTTTCCTTACAGTTTTTTTCATAAACAAAATAATCTGCAAATAGGGTACAAGTAAAATAATCTTATTTCAAAACGATACTATTGTAATTTTTCTAACCTCATTGGTAGATTATTAAACTTGTTTTAACTTCATTTTTCCCTATTATTTTTGAAATTAAAGCAATATATTGTTTTTTTTCCCCTGAGCCCAAAGACATTTGATATAGACGAATTACCATGTTTGTAAACATTCAGGATGTGTGCACAGGGAGGTGGCAGAAAAAAACGGGAGCGCTAGCATTTACAGCGAAGGAATGACATCCGATGCGGTACAGATTTTGTTGTTGTCTTAAAAATAAGTTATTTTGATTACATATTATATATATATATTATTTACATAATGCTTTTGGCATATTATAACAGCTTGTCACCCAGTGATCAGCACAGTGATTCGGCAAAATTAACGTTAAAGTGAGTGCCGTTCATCTGACAGGTCCATTTGCGATAGTACCCTCCCAATGAACATTGGGTAGGACGAAATGGCCAAGCATCCAGCCCCAAATATACAATCTCATTGAAGCTCCAAGTGTTTTAACAAGATGTGTGGTCATGTGCAAGAAATAATGTTCCATGATTACCAGATGAAAAACCGAGGTTCTGCCTAGCCAAAGACAAGGAAAACTTCATCTGGACTTACAGCAGGGTATGTGAACTTACACATAAAGGTAAAGTTGGTTTTATGTTCGCACATTTGGACTTTCTCCTTAATATTATAATTTCATAAAAGTATTATTTGCAAACTCTAAGTAGCGAAATCATATTAGCAGCCAATGACTATCCGCAGCCAATAACCGTTTTTGCTGAAATCATTGCTGCAATCAAAAACGAGTAATGTGTATGATTCAGCATAGCGTGAACTTACCTGATATAACATGAGAACTGCCGAGTCCACCCTTTTTAATTAGGTCGTCACTTCATTCAGCTCAGCTTCATTCACAATTTGGCATCCTACTGCACAACACGTCATCTATACTATTACCACCGGTGTCTTTTTGCAACCGGGGACCCGTGTGACATCATGTGTGATGTAGGTTGGTAATTCGTCAATAGGTGAGTTAAATGAACTAAATTCATCGTAGTGTATTAGTGTCTGTATGAATGAGAGAGTATGTGGGTGTTTCCCAGCACGGTGATGGGTTGCAGTTGGAAGGGCATCCACTGCATAAAACATATTGTATGCCAGAGTAGTTGGCAGTTCATTCTGCCGTGGTAACCCCTGATAATTTAGGGACTAATCCAAATGAAAATTGTTTATTGATTTAAGAATTTTTGGTTATTTAAACTAGCGATGAAACATAAACTGAGAAGCTTTGTTGCAGTGCATGAACAAAACTAGATAGAACTAGACAGTAACCCCATAACCCTGTTAATCCCCATAACTGTAAATATAAATATGCCTTTCCAGATTTAAAGAAAAAGGGATTTCCACCACAATACCCAAACTGAAAAAAAAAAAACTCTTTCTGGAGGGCTTTTCAAAGCAGTTCGAAGTTTGGAAACATAATCACACTAGCGGGTCTGATCGATGATGCACCTGGGACAAAAATGTTTAGGATTTAAAAAATCATTTCTATCTCATCTTTCAGGGGCCTTAAGCTGTTTTAGTAGCACACTAGCACACACACACAGAGCGAGAGAGAGAGAGGGAGAGAGAGAGTACGAAAAAAGTTGGGAGATGGAAGAGATGTAGAGTTAAAAGTCAAAGGCGGAGGACAAGTGAAATAAGACAAAGAGGGAGAGAAAAGGGGGTATGTGAAGAGAGAAACGGAGAGGAGAGAGCTACAGAAAGAGCGGGAAAGAGGCAGAAAAGGAGAGTCCCTGAGGTCCATTGAATTTCCTCTCTTTCTTCTCGTCCCTTTTTCAAGCCTCTTTCCCTCCCAGGTCTACACAGCTGTTTGGACACCAGGGGCCACTTTTCTGCACCCAGATGAAAAAGAGAAAGACTCAAAGCAAACTTGCAGGTAGGCCTGCAAAAGCAATCGCTCTTTCCAGCCCAGAACAGAAAAACAGAAGAAAGGGGGAGCATAAGGCACATAAGAGTGTGTTTGCTTTAGTGTGTGAGTCTGTGAGTGTGCTAGGTGCGTGCATAAGACAGACCACATGCACGCCTAATACCAGGAATGATATCTGCTTTTATTGACTTTGTTAAACCATTCTCAATGCTACTTCCTATGTGTTTACAAGACAGTAAATCAGGTCTCATTCAGAGGAATGGAGCGCGCACGTGCAGGGAAAAACCCCTTGGAAAAGGAGAGAGTAAAATTCGAGACCAGGAGCATCTTCAACCTTGGCCTGATTAAAAAATGTTGGCAACAGTTTACCATAAAATGTTTGTTGAACTTAATCATAAACCAACAGTTTATTAAGTGTCAAATAAATATGTGAAGGTGCAAAAAATGTCTATTATAATGTAATTATTATAAAGTGTATTATAATCAAAAAGTTGTTTGACAATTAGCAAAGCAACAAGACCATCATCCCTACAAATATTAGTGATCCTGAATGAACTCTAATGCCATTTTCACGAAGCTGCATTTGTATGAAACTTGTGCAAGTGACCTTTATTTGAGACACAAAATGAACACTAGTTGCAGTTATCCATAGCATTTTAAAACTCCACTTTCCGTACAAAAACTGTATTTTGTTCATTTTCATCTCTCAAGGAAAAGTAACTATTTTAAATTTTGTCAGTTTAATGGCTACGTCTTACAATTTCATTTGATTTCAGTTGTACAAAAATGTATAATTTTTAAAAGGAGGCGTGAGAACAAACCAAAGCAAATCTTATTAAATGTGCAAATTCATACATACATTAGCCACTAAATTAAAAACTTACAAACTGGAGGTACTGATAGCATTGGAGGTAATTCAGCTTGTCTGTCACAGGTGGGTAAAAGGAGCGAGGACTCAAATGCAGTAAATTGGCTTTATTAATTATAAAATAAAACAAACTGGCAAAGAACAGCAGACAAGTGGAGACTATAAGCAGAAACAATTAACAAACAAACATGTGAACTGAATAAACTACCAATGGGTTAACAAGTAGGGTGGAACTAGACAATAGACAGGACAGCACATGAAATAAAGAAACAACAGAAACCATGTGCTCACAAAAACAAGACTAGAACACAATGAGAAAACTCATTAACCGCGTTCACATAAACATGACACTAATGCACACTGCGCATGTAAACACGAACCATGTACGCAAGACACGAGTACACAATAAATAAAAGCCGAGCACAACATACAAAATAGGACAGGAGCAGTGTCTGAACCCTGCCACCAAAACAAGAATTGACAAGACCGAAGTGGCAGAATCCTGACTAGCCCCCCCAAAAGGGATGTTACCGGAGGAGCCAACACTGGAGGGAGCTTTATAGCTGAAGCCGACACTGGCAGGCGCTCTGGGGCTGGAGCCAACACTGGTGGGCGCTTTGGGGCAGGAGTCGACACTGGCAGGTACTCTGGGGCTGGGGCCGCCTTTGCTGAAAAGGCCTTTTGCTTCAGCCCCTGCTTCTGATTGCAGGTCAACCCTTGGGGGTTGGGCATGGACTGGGAGATGGTGCTGGTGGTGGTGAGAGGGGTCCATTCCCCCTGCAGGATCATCCTCTCCTTCCTGAAACAGGCATACTCAACTACCTCCCAATAAGTCCATGTACTGTACAAAGTTCCCTCAGCTCATCCCAATCGAATGGCTCATCCAATCCAGCCAGAATGATGTGGATGAGGGTAGTCTTGCCAAACCCAAGCTACTGGACTGCCTTAAGGAGACCTTCAGTGAAGATGTCGAAAGGGTGACGTTCTGCTGATGTGGCAGTCCTCTGGCTAGGGGTTGGTCTTGGGGTCCTTCTTGCTGGGAGAGAGCTGGGTGCAAAAATAAACCCATTTCTGCTGAGTCCTCTTGTGGCCAGTTTGTACTGTCACATGCTGTCAGAACAAACACAAACACCAAGACGAGAGCGGGCATTCCGACCATGCCCACATGTGCCTGCATAAAGCGCAAGCGTGCGCGGCTCGAGCACGGCCAAGATGTCACTCGTACAAAAAACTGAGACAGACAAGAATAGAATAAGAGTGCTCAACCCGAGAAAACTCGAGCCGAGCACAACATACAAGACAGGACTCTGCCACCAAAACAAGAATTGACAAGGCCAAAGTGGCAGAATCCTGACATTGTCATTCTCAATTCTTTGTGATTGTTCTTTTCCACACGAAAGTCAGGGTTGTTAAGGACACGGTCTTCACTTTAAATTGAGACATATAAACTTTAAAAGTGCTTGGTTCTTGTAACACAGGCTTATAGGAAATGCATGCCTCAGTCTACACTTTATGTTGTGTTTCATTGTACATTTCAGATGACATATTCAGTAGAGGGCGCTGTTTACATTTTTGCAAATTTGAAATAGGATCCTTCTTGTACATTGTTGTTGCTTGTGTAGTTGTTGCTTGTTGCTTGTTGTTGCTTGTGTAGTACAGAATATCTAGCAAACCACTGACCTAAACCCTTCCTTAAAAACAACCAATAGTGTTTTCAAAAGCAAACATAAGAGAAAAGTGTCTTGATGACCTTGTTACCTTGATTTTACAATGCTCAAACTCGAATGCTCTGCATCTCAAATACAACACTGTACAAAGTCAGCTACCAAGCAAATTGACCATGCCAGAAAAGTTGTCAATATGGAGATTTACAAAGGGGGCAAATGTATTTGATTGGACACCATTTAATTGATTTGTTGTATTTATTTAGTATTGTGCAAAATACTGCATGAAATAACCATTTATTCATCAGTAATATTGTCCATGTAAATACTATTAGTGTAAAAATGTTGTTGGTGTCATACTGCCTGTAGTGTTCATTTTATCTGGAAACTGCAGTCAAAAGTTTGTTGAAGTATGTTTTTCAGTTTCATAAAAAATGTAGGTTGGAGCATGTATTTTCAATAAGCCTGTGTTGCAAATTTAAGTATAATATGGACAAAAAAAAACCCAACTGTTTTGTTAAAAATATTTTTATATTTTAATGATAAAAAATGACCCTGCATTTTACCACATTTGAGTTGAGACAATGAATACAATGTTGAGATTCACCTAGTAGCTGGTTGGTTGCTTCATGACTTTTTAATAACATAACATTTAATAATAGATGATGTTTTAGGTGAAGTTTATTTATAAACAAATTTCGAGAGGATCACGTGCTTATGATTGTTCACAGCTGTTCCAGCATTAGCTCATGACTAATTATCGTATCAGACAATTCTTAACTCACTATAAATAACCAGAGTTTTCTCATCTCAATATCTTCGTCTTGAAGAACGCTTTCTGCTACAAACGCTCCAGCTTCGCACCATTTAACCTATCAATACGGAAGAACAAACAAACAAACAAACAAACGTACAACAACTCTAGCCAGAGCCCCGCTCTTCCCGAGAATCCAGCCGCAGCCTCGCCAGCAATCGAGCTGAGTTCCCGCAAATGCCGACCCACCAGCTATTTCACCTTCTACTCCAAACTGCTTCACACAACGATGTCCACAAACTTCGACTAAACTCTCAAAATGCCAGCGATCCAAGCCATTGCAACAAAACTCTCACTGCTCTTCTAGCGGTGCACCTGTGGTAACGTAAATAGCACGCTTTAAGGGGAAGCCTCGCAAATAACTACTCCCCAACAAAGACTAAACATGTATAAATCTTTTGAAAGACAAGACTTGCGTGTCTAGAAAGATTTTAACCAAAGAACTAACTTTTCAAGCCTCCCGCCTGTCCACAAATCCATAACATTCGACTGAGAGTATCCAGACAATCCAATCTGTAAACATTAGTCCACGACATATCCATACGTCGATAACATTCATGGAATGCGCTGTTATCATCTTAACTAGTCGCTGGAGTAGAGTAGGGTTTCTTATTCAAACACTAGTTATTTTGGTCAACAAAATGGCCTCCGATCTTTGATTGACACTTCATTAAGCCAATAACTGAAAGGAGAAGTTTCACCATCCAATGAGCTTCCAAACTCGAGATGGTCCCGCCCTCTCTCAAAAATTATGAATGAACTCAGCTACAAAAGAGCTCATGAATGAATCGGGCCAGATACGCTTGTGAATCTAATCACGTTAAGATTCCAAATGTAATATTATCCAATTATTGTTTAAAGTAAAGTCCATAACAAACATTCCATTCACTCAGTTTTTACTAAGAGGTGCCTTTTAAAGTTTAGAGCTTGATGTTGGCAGTTTATATATTTATTAAAAAAATAATAATAATAAATAAATAAATAAATAATAAAAAAAAATTCAAAAAAAAAAAACGCACAGAGCCACATCTGATAGCCATTTAACTTCTGAAAAAAATTACCCAATTAGTGAAAAACTTTTAACACACCGAGCATAGAAGTCCAATCTTCTCTTCGTGGTTTTTATCGGTGGTTAGCATACAATTTTTGATACATTTCCACTACCTACTGTAGAAGTCCACTCGTATTATGCCATAATGTCTCATATGTCCATACACAATGTGTAATATGCAAGTTTATAATGACAAGTCGGTTGAATGCAATGGCAAAGTAACAACGCCACGCCCGTCTGCTACGAACGACATTTGTCTCAGCGTTAGATACATTTGCATTTCTAAACAAATTTCCATATCACCAAGGGGTTTAACTCCATTCCACCATCGTACCTACTCAGTATTCAAGAGGTACTTCCGAGACCCCCAGCCAAGCCACGCCCCATATCCTCAGCTCTCTATCCATCTGCCATCTTGTGTGGAGACAAACGCAAACCCCTACCATCCTTGCGCATTGCAACCATGAAGCTTTCTTACCATGCACTAACAAAAGGCGCTTCTAGTCACAGTTGTCCATGCCCTTATTATGATGTCTTGCATGGATATCAGCTAAATAATTAATTATATCTGCTGTACTACCTTGTTAAATTCATTACTGAATCTCTCTTGTTTCTCATTTCAGAGACTGGCATTCAGAGCCGACTTCAGAAGCTAACCCTCATCCAACCTATTACTCTCCACATCTATTCTAAAAGCATCTACACTCTACTCAAAGGATGTATTTCCACTCACACAGCCCACACCCTCGATGCCATTTTCACACTAGCCTTTCGGTTTTGAGATGTTCTGAACTAACATAAAATATCAATCCCACAACCAACCACCCCCCCCCCACCATACCTGACCTATTTTTGCAAAATAAAGAAACTATCTTTCTTTGTTGAGCAAAGCAAAACCGATTAAACATGGAAAAGGCATTACATTTACATCACACCCTTTCCAGACCCTCCTAGCATTTGTACACTTTAGAAGAGCCTAACCCCATCGCTCCTCTTTTTCACTGACGATGCTAACCATCCAGTAACATGTTTTTGGTTCCACCCCAACAGCCCCACAGCCAAATCTTACATCAGCTTCAGCCATTACCATCTCCAGGAAGCCCAGCTGATCCTCTCCAACCGATATCCAACTACCAGAGTTCAAGGGCACAAGCACGACTCTGCCATTTCCTCCCATTTCCCCTTCAAGTAGCCTCGAGCTATACTCCACCAGCTATACTCCGCGAGCTATACGCCGCTTCCCCACCTCTCCCGCTCACCAACGCAGCTCCAACTCCCGCAGGAGCCACACAGAGCTTCGACCCCCCATAGGGATCCCGCTAAGCCCATCCCCAGCCCACCCCTTAGCAGCCACACGCTAGCAAGAGCCCTCACTGCCCCCTTCCTCCTCCATCTCTTGCTAGACCCTGCACCCCCCCCCCCCCCCCCCCCCCAATGCCTGACCGCCGAGCTTCGACTACCGCAGGAGTCTCACCCCTTTTCTGGCCTCAAGATCCTCAGACCCTCTTTCTATCTCCCCTCCCGCATTTAATTGCCCTTTCTTTTACTACTTCCAGCATTGAGTAATTCCGCTCTTCCGTCCCCCCTTTTTCTAATCCTTTTTTCTGTTCTCCAATTCCTTAATCCCCCCCCCCACTCTTTTTTCCAGCATGAGTCCCTCCGCTTCTGTTCTCTTCAGCAACCAGTCCGCCGCGACACTATCTTTTTCTAGCGTTGAGTTCCTCCGCTACTCTCTCTCTTTTCTAATAGGCCATCAATCCCCAGCTCTAACTCCCGCAGGAGTGACTAAAACGAGGTTCAACTCCTGCAGGAGTCACGCCACGGCCACCTCTCGCTGGAGTCCTCACCGCCCCCTCCCTTTCCCAGACTCCCGCAAGAGTAATGCCCCCACAGCTCTAACTCTAACAGCTCTCGAGTTACCCGAGCTTCGACTCCCGCAGGAGTCAATCACTTTTATAATAATAATTATATAATTATATAATAATTTTATATAATAATTCTTCACTTTTCGTCTTTCTGACGTCAAGATCCTCCATCCCTCTTTCTATCTCCCTTCCGGCATTTATGCACCCCTTCTTTTCTTTTTTACAGCGTTGAGTGCTACCGTTTCCCCCAAAAATATCTTTTATCTTTTACTCTCACTTCTCCCCCCCCATCTTTCTTTCTTCTAGTGTTGAGTCACTCCCAGCTCCTCCCACGCCACTGCCTAGACTCCGGCGGAGTAACTTTCCAACTCTCCTCTAACATCTTCCACAAAGTTATATCCAGCAGCCGGATATAGCATTGTTATATGCCTCCTTGGGGGGATTCTTCAATACGCAGCTGCTGTCCCGAGTGTAAAAGGCTTCTTTGGGGAGTCATCGAGATCTACCTGAGCTCAAACTCCCCTCTCGCCCTGCAACGGGAGGGAGCCCAGGGCTCGAGAATCTTATAAGCTCAGGGCTCTCTTCCGAGACAGCATGCCAAACAAGCTTTATTATCAATCATCAGCTAAGTGTGAACTCTTCAAGTGAAGTTTATTTATAAACAAGTTTCGAGAGGATCACATGCTTATGATTGTTCACAGCTGTTCCAGCATTAGCTCATGACTAATTATCCTATCAGACAATTCTTAACTCACTATAAATAACCACAGTTTTCTCATCTCAATATCTTCGTCTTGAAGAAACTCCCCCACCCAACTCTACTTTCCCTTCTTTCAAACGGGCGACATGGTGGCCAGTGGTTAGCACTGTTGCCTCACAACAAGAATGCCCCTGGTTTAATTCCCTTCCAAACCTGGCGACATTTCTGTGCAGAGTTTTGCTCGTTCTCCCCGTGCTTGCGTGGGTTTTTCCCGGGTCCTCCGGTTTCCTCCCACAGTTCAAAAACAAGCACTCTAAACAGTTAATCCAAAAATTTTTTGCCAAGCTCTGAGTACACCTCTTCTCAGCATCCATATATGACACTTAGCTACAATAAGTAAGAGGGGAGTCATCGAGATCAACCTGAGCTCAAACTCCCCTCTCGCCCTGCAACAGGAGGGAGCCCAGGGCTCAAGGATCTTATAAGCTCAGGGCTCTCTCCCGGGACAGCATGCCAAACAAGCTTTATTATCAATCATCAGTGTGAACTCTTGAAAATCATTATGAGGAACATTGTGAGGAATTGTGATAGACTTATCTTATTTCTTGTGATAAATATAAGAGAGGGGAAGCGAAGAGAGGGAAATGAGGAAATGACTGGATTGTTGTCTTTTTTATTATTAGAGCGTTGCAAAGATTTTTGTAGGTCAAAATCATGAAGGTAAGTTAACATTTTAGCGTTTTTGGTTCCAGATCAATAAATTTTTTATTTATTTTATAGTATTTTGTTTTCTTGTTTTACTTTTGTTAAATCCCTGGAATAAACCTTATCAGCAATACTACCTTAGGAAACAGCACCAGCAGCAGTCGCAAAGGTCTACATAGGATTGTGCAAACTGCTGGCCACGTGGTAGGAGGTGAGCTTCCCTCCCTCCAGGATGTCTACACCTGGCAGTGCAAGAAGAAAGCCAAGAGAATCATCAGCAAATCCAGCCACCCAAGCCATGGACTTTTCTCTCTGCTAGCCTCAGGCAGACGGTTCCGCAGCATCCTGTCACGCACTAGCCAACTGAAAGGAGGCTTCAGACCATCAAGCTGATGAACACTTAACACACCTTACACAAACTCTTTCCATACCCCTCACTGCATACCATCAAGATGTAGTATGCACTGTATCAATCCTTACTTAAAACATTATTGCCTACAATCATTTTCTATCAACAGTCAGACTATGTATTGTTTTTTGACAGTGTACTTGTCTATCTGTGCCTACAGGTGTGTAGTGTGTTTTTCTTAATGCATTTATTGTCTTTCACATATTTATTGTCTTTTACGTATTACTGTCAACATTGCTGACTGTATATTGTTTTGTTTTGTATTGTTTTGTTTTTGGAGTATGTTGTTTGTATTTTGTCTGTAATTTGCACTGTTCTTGTAATTTGCACCTTCTGTATTTTGCACTGTCTAAAGCCAGCACTTTACGTAGCTTTTCACTCATCACGATACATGTGCTGCTGATGATGTGACAATAAAAGTGATTTGATTTTTAAAGGTTATCCGTAGTTTCTCTATAGAGTTTGTCGAAGACATTAAAAGTATTCACACAAAGTAGGAAATCTTATCTACTTATTTGTAAATTTTTATAACTTTGTTGTGTTTGCAAATTGGGCTATATCCGCAGCTTTTTCAGTTAAAGTCAAAGGCGGAGGACAAGTGAAATAAGAAATAAGAAAAAATTATTTTACAGCATCAATGTTGCAATGTAGTTCAAATATAATCAGTTAAATAGACTTAAGCATCCATTTGGTTGTTAAAGCGTAAAAAGAGGCAAAAATACGTCTGAACGCAGACTCCGTCATTAGCGGCAGGTTAGCGCAGAATCTCCACTGAAATACTGGGGTAAAATGAATTTCCATATTTTTAAGACACTAAAATACTGGGGTAAAATTCATTCCCATATTTTTTAGACATGATGCGTGCTGTGCTTCTTGTTTGGCCTGATTCCCACTTTATACTGTATCTCAGCCAGGGCAGAAAATACTGTATATCAGCCAGGCTGGCTGACTGAAATTAAAGGTCTGTGTGCATATAGCCCATTCTCAATTCAATTGACTTAAAGCTTCTTTATACAGGAATGTAGTGAATAACCATAAATTAACATTCCTTAGTTGTTGTTTTTTCTTATCAATTATGTACAGCAGGGTTTATGTTCGCATAATGTTGTTATAATAATGTTATTACAATGTTTATTGTGAACATTCTATAAATCTGTCATGATTATCAGCAATCTAATCCTTGCAGTCTGCTGGAAAACTACAGATCTCACAGATCAGACTGTCACTGAACTGGACTACAAATAACATCATGCACCTCATGCACACCAGTTCCTCATTCCATCTGATCAAAAACACAGCTGGTACCTCGTCTTGTACTGATTAGCTGGACTTTAACTTCACCCCTCACACACACTTTGCAAAGTCTTGTTCTTCATTGACCTTAGGTGAATTGGGTAGGCTAAATTGGCCGTAGTGTATGTGTGTGAATGCAAGAATGTATGGATGTTTCCCAATGTTTGATTGCGACTGGAAGGGCATCCGCTGTGTAAAACTGTGGTGACCCCTGATTAATAACGGCACTAAGCTGAAAAGAAAATGAATAAATGAAGTATATCATTTAGAATAATTTCCACACATTGTCAAATTTTGCCTAGTCTTCAAAGAACAGTAAAAAAATCCTCTTTAAAAACTGCTTTTTGGAATCACATTCAAGTTGCAATTACTGGTTGTCATTGTCAATAACTGCTTCTTTAAACATTGTAACTGATAAGGCATTAGAAACATTAGCACAAAAAGTCTCACTGAACTTTTTGGAAACGTTTTTAAAGACAGAGCCCTTGTGCTAAAAGCATTAACACATGTCTGCTATCCAGGCGGTTGCAGTACAATCACAGCTGAATTCAGTGTGTTTAGAAGAGTCTCTGACAGCATGTATCATCCATAAGCGCACATCGTGATTAGTGTTACTGGATGACACCTGTGATCTAACTCCAACTTTATTTTCACATTCAAGGCACATTCCGTTTTATTTTCCTCCATGGTGTCTACCTTTCCACAACTGCTGGTGTGTATTTTTATGCTTGGCATCAACGGGAGTGAATAATACTCTACTTAATAGAGTGGGCTCATATTAGCTGCTTCAGACATTTACTCATTCCCTTCTTCCTCTTAGAATAACCAAAGGTCCTGTGCCAGGGTTCTTGTTTCACTCTTTCTTAAACTCTTGATTTTCCTTCTGCTATTTAGAAGGACAGGGACAGCGTTTTGGAAGAACATCAACCACTGCATGACCAGACGTCAGATGGCAGATCTGGACCAGACCTAAGAAAGTCTATGGGAAAAGGATTTGGATTAAAACATGGCTGTGATATTAAAATGCACCCTCGGGTTCCCACAAATTTGACTAAAGCATGACTTTTGGTTAACCACTGCTGAATTATGTTGGCTGGTTGACCACAACGAGCTAGAAAGAGGACAAGAAAGAAAACAAGCTCCTCATCCTGAACATTTTACATTGTGGAGGGCTTTTAAAAGCTATGAAAAATAAAGGAGCAAATAAAGGAGAAAAGAAGACATTTTATGCTTATCATCAATTCGTCTATGAGCATTTCACACTTGTAATTTAGAAGGAGGCATAACACCTTTTTTACTTAATTCTAAAAATCTGAAGCATTCATTCATTTTCTTTTTGGCTTAGTCTCTTTATTAATGAGGGGTCGACACAGCAGAATAAACCGCCAAATTATCCAGTACATGTTTTATGCAGCAGATGCCCTTTCAGCTGCAACTCACCACTGGGAAACACCCATACACACATATACACTGCGGACAACTTAACTTACCCAATTAAACTATAGCGCAGGACTGTGGGGGAAATCAGAGCACCCGGAGGAAACCCACGCGAACGTCACACAGAAATGCCAGACTTTCTTGCTGTGAAGTGACAGTGCTACCTACTGCGCCACCACCCCGCCAAATCTGAAGCAGCATTAGAATAACTTTTGCTGTGGTTACCTGGTGTTGCAAACAATGTACAATCTAAAGAATTATGGGTTGTATGAGTGTAGTGTTTGAATGCAGGGAACACCTGCAGAACACTGCTTGTGTTAAAAAGGGTCATTTATATTTATTGGGGAAAAACAACAACAACATTGGGTATGTCTATATTTGACCCAATGTTAGGTTAAAAGACTTTATTTTTTTGAGTGTAGTGTTAGAATTTAGGGACAATAAGAATTGCAGAAATGCTGCTTGTAAATAATCATTGGGTTGGAAAGTGTAAATTAATTATTCTTAAAAAACATACCCAATGCTGTTTTCACCATATTTAAAAAAAAAAAACTATATATTTTTGTGTGTTTGCAAGAACTACTTGTAAATAAAAATAATGTTTGAAAATCTAATTTAAACTTTATTGGAAAAAAATACAGCATTGGGGTTGTCCATATTTAAACACAATATTTGTTTGAGCTAAGTGTAAAAATGTAGGGACAACCGCAAAAACACTGCTTGCAAAGTTTTGCACCTACTCATCCCAGTCCAGGAACTAGTTCCAAGAGTTCTGGTGACTGTGGAAGAAGGTTTGTTGGAATCACCCCACCTCCATGAAAGGATGTTTGGACCCCTCAAACCAGTGCGTCCTCTCTTTGAGGGCAAGTTTGATAGCTAGGAGCTCACAGTTACCCAAATCCTAATTCAATTCCGCTGGGCTGAACTTTTTGGAAAAGAAGGCGCGTGGATGGAGTCAAGATGGTACCTCCTGCCACTGGCATATTATGGCCCCCACTACGGTGTTGGATGCGTCCACCTCAACTGTAAAGTGTAGCTCTAGTTCGAGGTGAACTAGAAGGAGGGTCTGGGTTAACACCTTCTTGATTGTCTAAAAGGATTCAACTGCTTCTTCTGTCCAGGCTAGGGACTTGGGTTTTCCTCGAAGGAGACCGGTGAGATGACATATGTTACTATAATTTCGAATAAACTTCCTGTAGAAGATGGCAAACCCAAGAAAGCACTGGAGCTCTTTGATGGTGGTAGGTTGTGGCCATTTTGACCTCCGAGATTGAGATGACAAACCCAAGAAAGTGGATGGTTGGAAAAGCACTTCTCAGCTTTTAGGAACAGATTGTGATCACAACTATTCTGACTGTGTCACTGCACCTTTTTGGTTCCCCAAGGTTTCAGCTCAACGCAGCACCTTTCCTGTAAGCACAGGTATCATGAAAGCAATTTTTAAGCGTCAGTCAGATACTGTAAGGGTTGTAATTCAAACACTAGTGAGAATTGCAGAAAAAACCCATTGCACTCCTCCACCAGGCCTAAGTAGGGTGCCAGACGGGCCATGGGACTTGCATTGACCTGCAGTGGACGGAAGGGCTGAGTGTCGATGGTGGGGGTGCTTGCAGCATCTGTTTGAGTAAGTCCACAGGTGTCTGAAATGGGTCGGTTATGCTCATCTTGTCAATTTTGGGTCAGGCCTTCTGTCACAGAAGGGGGATGAGACCAGAGCTGTGTGTATGAATACCAGTTTATTTGGTGTATAGACAGGAATAGATATGAACGTAGAAGTCTATTGCAGGATATGATGAAGCAGTGGACCAGATGATGAGGAGAGACCGGAAGATGATATGGAGCACAGAGGAATTGGAGAACACACAACCATAGGAAACCAGGAAGGAATTACACTAGGAACGCAGATACTGAACATCACATGGAATAGACAGGTAAGTATAACCAATACGTTAAGGTTTCACGAGTTTCAAGAGTTAGTCCTTCTCTCATGCGATGCTGCTGGACACTGAGTGAATGACGTTGAGGGATGATCTGAGGTTGCCATGATGATTGGGAATGATATGCAGATGAGGGGCTGATTAGTATTCAGGTGACTGTGATCGTGATGATGGTAGTGACTGAGTGAGGGGAGAACCTGGCCTGGCTGTTACAGCTGGAATTTAAAATCCTAAAAGGATTTAGGATTGCACAGTGTGAAAAGCCAGATTATGAATACCAACACTTTTTTAAATAAAATAATATTTATTTATTTTTAAAATCCTGCTACATTTATGCGATTATTGTTTTTTAAATGCAGTTGTGAATACATTTTTGGGAGGCCTTTATGCATTATATCCTAAAACATTAACATTAATATTAACTAAAACATACCACACTGTGTGTGAATAAGCATGCAAGTCATATGAGGTGAACCAAGGTGAAGTGAGGTCTCAAAAGCCAAGGAAAACAAAGAGAATGTTATAGATATTGTGCATACAAAGCATATACTGTGAAAGAAGACTACCACGGTGGACAGTCCAGTAGCAAAGCATTTTTACTTCATTACTTTACTTAAGTACAGTTTTCGGAGAGTATTTTAAGTATTTTGATTTTGCTAAATTTTTGCTTCACTATAATCCAAATGTTATAATGGGTAACACTTTATTTTAAGGTGTCCTTATTACATTTGCTCCATAATTACAGTTAATTATTTATAATTACAGGTAACTAATGCTAAACATAGCCCACATTCTAACTTTTACCATGTAATTAATTAATAATACTGAACATTGACAAGGTAAATACAGTATAACTGCATAATATTGTACTTTTTACAATAGTATACTGTAGCTTTTGTTGTAACTTTTTAAAATAAAGTTATTTTTAAGCAAAATTATATGCCACTCAGGAACAGTGAAGTCAGAGTTTGATAATCTTGAAAGAACTGGTTCTTCTTTTCAGCTAAACCATGCAAATGTTTCAGAAATTGTACCAGATAATTATTTTGTGAACTGGACTGATCCTGTTTTGCATCTGTTCTTGATTGAACAACTGATTCAAATCTGATCAAAAAGCCTGTCTAAAAATGTTCTTAATCATATTTAGATCACAATTGGGAATTGTTTATTAGCTACATCTGTAAAAGATAGATATATACATATGATATAAACACATAACCTTTTGTTGCGATACAATATGCCTCTACTGGATATAAAACCTGGTACTTTTGCATAATATACTATCTACAGTATTAACAAATTAAATGTTTTATACACCATATTAATGTTTATATTTGTCAGTATGGATTTATAATCATTTAGATTAAACTCATGTTTATACTATGTGGTTTGCTATTTTCATTTGTCTGAACACTTGAATTTTCGTTAGAATTTGAATTATTAAGTAGAAATGATGACAATTGGTAATAAAAAAATGTAATCTAATCTAAATATAAACTAATTATTATTTATTCATTCATTCACTTTCCTCTGGCTTAGTCCCTTATTTATCATGGGTCGCCACAGTGGAATTCCAGCATTTGTTTTACGCAGCGGATGCCCTTCCAGCTGCAACCCAGTATTGGGAGAAACACCCATGCACACACCAATTTTGTTTATCCAATTAACCTATACTGCATGTCTTTGGACTGTGGGGGAAACCAGAGCACCCGGAAGAAACCCATGTGAACACGGAAAGAACATGCAAACTCCACACAGAAATGCCAACTGGCCCAGCCAGGATTCGAACCAGTGACCTTCTTGCTGTGAGGCAACAGTGCTACTGTAACTACTGAGCCACCATGTCGCCCAAACTAATTATTTATTTATTTATGATTTTATGACATAAATGCATGATTGTTATTTTTTAATTATGATATCTGTACTTTTACTCAAGCACTATCTGGTCCATAATGATAAGTCAAATCAATGAATATACGTGTAGAATGCATTTGATTGCGTTGCCTTTATTTTTCTATGGATTTTCAATGAATGGGCAAAAAGTTATATTAAAATATAAATGTGAATCTTGTAGGTTTGGAAAAACCAACACAGTCTAACAAACAATTTGTAATATTTTTATTTTGTTGCTAATTTGAATTTGTACAGTCTCGTTCATAAATTTTCAGACAAAATGGGTTTAATTTATGTTTTCATATGACTGAAATATAATACAGATAATGTCATAAATATATTTTTTTCTGTCTGTCCATTTAACAGGTTCAATAAGTGTTGAAATGAATAAATGTCAATAATTTGAATGATGAATAAATGTTGTAGGAGTATTTTTCACTATCTTCCACTATTACTAACTATTGTTAACTAATGTAATTAACTACTCTTACCCAAAAATGAACATTTACTCAATATTTACACACCCTCAAGGGGTTCCAAACCTTTATGAGTTTTTTTGAAACCAAAAGAAAATATTTTAAGAAACAGTTTAACCACTGACTTACAGGTTTTCCTCTTTCTTCAAAGTATCTTCTTTTGTGTTCAACAAAGATATAAACTTAAACAGTTTTGTAAATGATCGTAAATGATGACAGAATTTTAATTTTAACTATCTATTTAATGTAAAGTGTTGAGACATATGAGCTATATGAGTAATTCTGCAACACTGCAAAAGAACCACTGAAAGAGGATAGTGAATCACATAAAAGAGCTGCTCATTCATACTCTACAAGTTACTGTGCTCATAAATATTTGCCTATATAAACATGATCTCTATCAAACAAGCAATCTCAGTGCTCTTGTTCTCAATGTATTGCAATCTGAGCAAATGTGTGTAATATCTGAGATAGGACCTGACTAACTAGTGTGCTGAATCATTCCAGGTGGCAAAATGACTTGTGGCCGTGTCCCTCTGGAACTAATCAATCAGGTTCATTCTCACCCTCTAAGCCAGCACACACACTGATATGAGTGATTTATGGGACAGAATTAAACTTATACCAATAATGGCATTTTCTATGCTGCTTAACAGCTGGTTTGTCGCTCCTATGTGTGCTCAAAGGTGTGAAAATTACTCTTTTTGGGGGTTTTGAGTCATTCATGGGAATTAAAGTCTCCGTCTGAGATTCGTGGTCCTTGTTATAGTCATTGCAGCATATGAGAATACTGACGGCAGAAATAAAGCCTTTATATGAAGGTGGGGGAAAAAAAACTATTAGCAGATGAAGACATCTCAATACGCACTTGAGATACACCAGTAGATCCCAGTCTATTGATCTAGGGCTATAACATCTTTGTGACAGATCAGAAGACATGGTAATACTATATGACCTTGACATATAACATTATCATTTAGAAATATGGAAACTAAAATTCATGTTAAGTGCTTTGTTTTCTGGTGGATCCAATGCATCAAACGGGCTAGGAGGAGTACTTGATAGCACATGTCTAACTATTAGATGTCGAAAACATCTAAAGTCCAGATCTCTCATGGAGCATATATTACTTACACATGTAGTGTGTAAATGAAAAAATGAAAACTGGGGTCACCACAAAAGCACAGTGAAGCGAAGTCTTACAGGCAGCCAGGGAATAGACTAATGTAGCTGTATATGTTCTAGAATGGATAGCAGAGTCTATTTCCCCCCACCTTTTCAAACAAAAATTCCAGTTAGGGGCTGGATTATATATTTCTTTAGTTTGAGCTTGTTGGGAGGTATACTGTACTTAAACCAGTAACAAGAATGCTAAGTATAGCATATGATGTGAATGATGAATTATATAACACATATTAAGTGTGTCATAATTTCAGAATGTCAATGTAAACCTACCTGGAAAATTTATATTTAGGTTCGTGATGAAGTGGTAACAATCTAGCTTTCAGGTAATTTTTTACTTTTTTTTTTTTTTGAGAAAGAAAAAGTAGACAAATGTTTTTATTTCTGGGTTAAGTTGTAACCTAATACTAAGGTATTATTAATTTAAATATGACCTGGAATACAGTCATAAGTGTCAAATTGTTTAAATTAATGTAGGACAATATATAGTTTAAGTCAGTATTATTAGCCCCCCTTTGATTTTTTTTCTTTTTTAAATATTTCGCAAATGCTGTTTAACAGAGCAAGGAAATTTTCACAGTATGTCTGATAATATTTTTTCTTCTGGAGAAAGTCTTATTTGTTATATTTTGGCTAGAATGAAAGCAGTTTAGATTTTTTTAAAACCAATTTTAAGGTCAAAATTATTAGCCCCTTTAAGCTATATATTTTTTTTTTTTTCGATGGTCTACAAAACAAACCATCATCATACAATAACTTGCCTAACTAACCTAACCTGCCTAGTTAACATACTTAACCTAGTTAAGCCTTTAAACGTCACTTTAAGCTGTATAGAAGTGTCTTGAAAAATATCTAGCCAAATATTATTTACTGTCACCATGGCACAGATAAAAAGAAATCATTTATTAGAAATGAGTTATTAAAACTATTATGTTGAGAAATGTGTTGAAAAATAAACAAGGGGGCTAATAATTCTGACATCAATTATATGGTCGAGATAAAATTATTTGAACATTACCGATCAGAATAAAATGGGTGGAATAAATGGAATTTATTAATGGAACATGACCTTTATTTATTATTCTAATGTTTTTGTTTGTTTGTTTGTTTGTTTGTTTGTTTGTTTGTTTGTTTGTTTGTTTGTTTGTTTGTTTGCTTGTTTGTTTGCAAAAAAGAAATATCAATCATTTTTACCCACATCATACAATGTACTGTTGGCTATTGCTAAACTTTACTCATGAAATAAGTTATGTAATGCCATTAATTTAATTAAACATAAATCTATTATAACATTCATAAATGTCTGGGGAAATCTTTTTGTTTTATTTCATTAACAATTATTCGGACACTAATGTTTTTGCAATGTTTACATTGTTACTTGTAGGCATGAGAAAGAGCATAATTAATATATTTACTTTTTTATGGTGCTTTGACAAACTGTATAAAAACATCAAATCTTTTTTGAGTATTTAAATAAGAAATTTTGACCACTCGTAGAAATGCAATCCTTCTTATGCTCATTTTATGAAATGTTTATTACCAATGTTACAAACAACGATAATCACAAAAATAAATATAATAAACAAATTTAAAAAAAAAATGAACAAAACTGAATAAACATAAATTACAAGATTTGTTTACAGATTACAATAAAAAATTATTAAAGTGCTGTACCAAAATCAATTTTTGCCAACAAAACTTTTTGGGGGTTAAATACAATATAAAATGTTCTTTAATGCAGCAGTAAATTGGAGGTTACCACTTCTTACAGTGCAACAAATGTGAATCCACTTGTTATCCTAAAAGTTTTAATTATTTATTTGCTAAGTGACTAAAAGTGACTAAAAGTCACTGCGTGTATCCCCAACTAACATCTTTTGAAATGGTCAAATGACTGTCTTTCTTCCTCAGTGAAGGGGTTTAAAGGGTGGGAAGGCGCTTCTGTGGAGGTAACGGGACTCACTACACGTGAAAAGTGGGTTTGACATTGGGAGTTTGAAAGTGGACAGAGACGCAGTGGGGTTTGTGTCTCCCAGGTTCCCGTCAGGGAAATTTCACCGTTCAGCAACCTGAAAGTGACTACAGAATTCTCCCGTGCCATTTACATCAGCACTGGAAATACCGCGAGGAAACAATGTAAAAGTCTCAGCATGGGAGCGCGCATGTTGTCGGATCTTGCCGGTGAATTTTTATGAAGAATATTTCTTTTTTTATGTTTTTCTTATCTTTATTATTATGAATCATGTTTTTGAAAACAGTCGCCTTAAGTGCTTGGACTTCAAGGAATAAAAAGTAATTGACGGAATCATTTAACATGGAATCAGTGGATGAATAAATCATATTTCCGATACTCGTAGACTGCAATTTGCCCTGTTCATTTATCGTCAAATTTGCTGATGTCCGATGGACCAAGCATCTTCATACAGTAATAAACACGAACAGAGGAATTGATGAAGGATTTACCGTTTCGGATGATTATTAGACAGGGTTTGGAAATCTCACAATGAGGCTGAAATCATCAAGGTTAGGTTACCTGTAAGTACACCACCTAAATGTTGACATTTCTAAAGTTGTTTATTTTTGCATAATTTTTAAAGCAATAATAAATCTTGTTTTCCCGCCTTCAGATTTCTTCAATTCCTGACTCTGTGTTTTTACACTCAGGTAAGTTTTTTGTTTATTGTTTTGATTTTGTTTCACAAACAAGTATAATCTAATTAGTCACTGTTAATAATCTGTATAGTGTTGGATCATTACATCATAATCAATGATCATACACAACAACTTTTTGAAGATACTTTATATGGCTTTTTTTCTGTAGAAATATCAAAGAATGTGAAAACTTAATATTATTAATTATAATATTATTGGTGCGAGGACAATTCCAGAATATAATATAATAATCAAAAGTTTAGAATCAGCAGGCTGCTTCATTTGATTGTTTCAACATCCAATTAAAATTTTTTACAAACATAGTAAGAAATGAAATTAACACGGTGCCTGCAGCACAACTTTTCAGTTTATATTTATTTGACCCCAAAAGACTCACCAGAATAAGACAGGTGTGGCATTTGTGATAGTGACAAACATTGTTTGTTAGCATATAGTTTATGTATTTCACTATTTGTTCTCAAATTATTAAGTTGCTTTTGATGAAATGTTTATTTTATATTTGCAAATAAATAAAAAATGTGGATGAGGTGGTCATACAAAATAATAACTGCTAATAACTAAAAAAAAAATCATTTTCCATTTTATATCAGTACTTAATTTTGGCACATTGACATTAGTTTTCACTCTTTAGATTTTGATACTATTCCTTATTTATATACAAATATGCATAAAAATCATGCAATTCAAAGCAAAACACTAATGTACTGAGCTAAAGGCATTAAAACAAAGCAAAAAAAGTTTCATTTTCTCCTACAAATATTTTCCAGTCAAGCATCGGCAAGATACACAGAAAGTGATACAAATTTACACACATTAATCATGTGATCCTATATGTGCGCAGTAAATGTGTTATAACCGTGCAAACAACTCATTATTAATAGAGTCATTGGCAAATTGTCAAACATCTTGAAAAGACGTGAACCCCTTGCTTTAAAGGTAATGGCTCTAACATGTGGGCATGGCGCATGACTGGCTTACAAAAGAAAATCATTATTGGAAAGGCCCGTGAGACTGAGGTGAAAGATCATTGTTGGTCGAAACGACCCCTCATTGGCATCTCTTTTAAACTGTGGATAGTGCACTTGCCCCAGGAATGCCAACAAAATGCAGTCACATATGTAATCATTCGAATCAATTGATTCTGATGAGAAAGAAAGTTGCAGTTCATATCATTATTGGAATATACATGTCACATGCTACACGTTAATTAATCAGAATATAGTTCTTCGTTTTTCTGTTTTAACAAATCTGCATGTTCTTCTGTGTCATTTTCATAGATGACCATGCAGTCCATCTCTATGCCTAATTTTAAGCACCATGTAACGGAGCAGAGTCGTCTGTCAGACAGGATGAGTCGGAGATTAACAAGGACTTATCAGCTATATAGCCGAACCAGCGGTAAACATGTACAAGTCCTGGGTAATAAGAGGGTCAACGCCAATGGCGAGGATGGAGATATTCATGGCAAGTCACAGTCTTTTAAGACACACATCATTTTTCTTTGTCATCTGCAAACAATAGAACAGAACAAGTCAGTTAAGAATATTATTTCAGGCTACTTTGAAGTATTTCCAGTAAATGTCAATGCCAAAAGGTAACTTGCAAATCTTGAAATGGATTCTATATTGTTGAGTATGGGGATTTCAAGAGAAACCCGTTACGGTTCTGGAAAAGCCATCAGTACTCATCTTACCTCTGCCGTCTTAACATTTCCTGAATAGTTCTCCATATAATAAAGAGTTGTAGAATAGAAATATGACATATCACTTTCTAACGTCATTATTTTTCAGCTTTTGTGACTTTCAAAACAAATGTTTATTGCAAATGTTCCGATATTATGTGTGAAGCAAAATGATCTAAAGTTTCAATCAATTGTTGAGAGTAATTTGCTCCAAAATGAGATGAATTTTATGCTAAACGAATGGTCGACATATGATTCATAGCATAGACAATGTGAAGTCAATCTTATTTTTATTAGAACTCAATGTCATTTTTAAACCTATACAGTAGGGCACCTGTTTTAAGTGAGCCACGGCACTTCTGCTCCAAACAAAACAGTGGTTAGGATCCCGTCCGATGGGAATGAATTCCTGTCACCAAAGTATTTCTGCATGTCTAGCCATCTTTCCACTCGTGCAGTCCATCCACTTTGCCCACTTTTTTGGAGGGTCATTTTATGAGGAATTTTCATAGCTTTACAACTATGAGTCAGTTAATAAGGAGAGGTGAAGTCAGCAACATCGCTTTTTACCCTTCTTTGTTACTCTTATTCTTTGTAGTCTTGGCCTAACAAACATGCACAGGTTTGTTTTTGTGAATTTTTGGGACATTCCATAAGCATACTGGTTTTTAAACTGTTAAAAAAAATCCTATACATTAATCTTTCTATATTCTTTTACTTTCTCAATAAAAAAAAATCTATATGATTTATAAACATTTTTTTTAAAAATGAGACATTGTCTTCATAAGTCACATTCTCTCTGTAATACCTATAAAAATGTATGTCCTTATACGTCTCACACACACACTGACACATCTAAGCTCAATATTGGCATTTATTTCCCACTATGTCCCAACTCTACAGAACTACATTAGAATAATGCAAACATCAGAACTCCCCAATACACAATCACATGCATCTTTCTTTATCATTTGTGTATATCACCTGAAAGCAAATCGAAAAGTAACAGGCTTTTAATATTTCCAGCAAAACTTGTTGTGGAAACGGACACATTTGGTAGCCGGGTTCGAATCAGAGGAGCAAAAACAGGATACTATATTTGCATGAACAAGAAAGGCAAGCTCATTGGACGGGTGAGTAAGTTAAATGTTTTTTTCAAACTGCTTTCCTACACTAGTAGAGCATGGCACCAGAAACACCAAGGTCTTGAGTTGATTCCCAGGGAAGCTGATAATACAATGTGCACCATTAACGCAAGTCACTTTGTATAAAAAGTGTTTGCCAAATGCAATGAAACAGCATTACTCATGATGATATATAAAATACATACAACTAAACTGGCTCAACTGGCACTGAGCGTATCACAGGTAAACCCATCATGCCTTATGTGCAGAACTATGTCTCATAAATCTCTCAGTCTTCAATAGCATATTTCTGAGTTTGTCATTTCAGTCGTCCGCTGTCTGTCTCTTTTTGTTGCCAGAGGAAGGGCCGTGGCAGGGATTGCATATTCACCGAGATCGTTCTGGAAAATAACTACACGGCTTTGCAGAATGCCAAGTACAAAGGCTGGTATATGGCCTTTACACGCAAGGGTCGACCCAGGAAAGCCATGCAGACCCGGCAGCACCAGAGAGAGGCCCACTTCATGAAACGTCTTCCTCGAGGACACCTATTAACAGAACAGAAGCCCTTTGATTTAATCCCATATCCCCTCAACAAGAGGACTAAGCACCATCAGCGCGCAAGCGTTAATTGAGGAAAGGGCAGTGTCTTATAATGGAGTGCTATCTTAATTTGAGTTTATCTAATCTTTGTGCATCCAGAGTTTAATGGACATCACAGCAAAGCAATGTTGTGTATAATTTAAGGAGTATGTACAGATGAATGACTGTACTAGGAACAGTATGTTCTGGGACAATGACTAAACTCGTGACTGAACAGAGGACAAGTAAGCCTTGTAATAATGCAACACATCTCTGGGAATGAAACAAGACAGCAGTACATACGACACATAAACACTCTCAGAAATGTGTGCAAAACTTTTTTGAAGAACATCTTAAATATTTTCCATTTATTCAATGGAAAAGTTCTATAGTTCCATCTGTTAATAATTACTCAACCTCATATTGTTCCAAAAGCCTGATACCTTCGTTTATCTTCAGAACACAACTATAGATATTTTGGTCCCGATTCTTTCAAAGTCCAGAGAGGTACCAAACACAGTGTCAATACAGTCCATGTGTCTTCTGGATATACTGCAGATGCCCAAGCCACACATGAGTTCATCTGTTTGAAACAAAGCACAGGCTCATCCGCAGTATACATCATCTGTGTAACCACAAGCTATACAAGTGCACATACAGAGCATACGTGTGCTATACTGACACTGAGAAGAAGAACATCCAACAAAATATATTTATTTGTGTTCTCAGGGGGTTTTGAATGACATGAGGGTATATTTATTGACAGAATTTTCATTTTGGGGTGAACAACTCCTTTATTTAACTACAGATTCCACTGGAACCTCTATAGTTAAGAGTATCAGGTACCAATAGGGTATATGTGGAAGTATGCTAAAGGACTTTTAATTTGTCAGTAGCCTGGGTTAAGTGATTCCGGTGAACTGTATCCAATTACAAAATCGGCGCATTTAAGGTCTGTTTTCTTTCATCCAAAAATCTGCGATCTCCACTGGCTGACTGATATCCGATATAAAGTGGGTCTCAGATTGTACAAGAAGCACTGCATTAAATTACATATTTGCCCGCCATGTCTTTAAAATATGAACAATTATTTTCCCCCAGCATATTCAATGAAGCTTCTGCGCTAGCCTGTCGATTCTGACGGGCATGTGCGAGGCATGTCTCGTTTTTGTCACGTTTTACGCTTGAGCAACTAAATGAATGCCAAAGTCTGTTTAACTAATTGTATTTAAATTACATTATAACATTGATGCTGTAAAAGGAACTGTATAAAAATGAAAAGGCAGTATGGGAAGAAACACTAGCATATACCCTATAAGCACCTTCAGAGGTAGATAAGGTGCTAAATCATCCCAGTGGAAAGGTAAACCTTCAAATGTTTTGCACATTATTTTCTGACAGTGACCATGGCAGCTACCTACTGATGACCCCAAACATATGCAGATACACACAGATTCCACGATGTGTAGGGATATTATCAAAAGCATCTTTATTGTTTGTACATGACTATATATTTTTATTGGAAGATTGTAAGATACTTAAACAAATGGAAATATTTATTTTAGAGCGTGTATTAAATTCATGTAAAAGTATTGATTTAACAAGTTTTTTTAGGGTGTGAGATTCATTGACTCCCCGACGTCTTTTGTGGGCAATTCGGACGGTGATTGATTCTCCTCCTTTGAGATGCACTTCTATGCTGCGTTTGCTTTGAAGGAGTCAGCGATCATTAGCTGACAGGTCGAATTCTCCTTCTCTCATAGATCACGCTGTATGTGTGTGGGCGCATCAAGAACACGAGCACGACAAGTGTGGGTTAAAGTCGAAGGCCTTCAGGAACACAAGTCGGCCAAATTGGGAGCCAGTTTCTTTCAGAGTCAGGCTTATTCAGTTGACAACAACAGCAGCCTGAGAGAAACCTCAAGGGCATGCTCGGGTCTATTCAAGAGGTATACCTCCAGGACCGTATAGCTGTTGTTATGTTTTTGGCCCAGCAGTCGAACTCCCAGAAAAAGAGGCCTGAGCCTCAGATAACTGTGAGGCAATATCTGTGACAGGCCGGTCTCGATTGAATGTGCTCAGCAAGTGAGACTGGGCCTTTGAATAGCTCGGGCCTTTCGCTTTAGAAGAGATGAGGTCAACCCACCATTGCTGTCCCAAACAAAGGTTACCACCGTGTAGTTGCATTTCTGCGACCCGCGCACCGTAACCCTCTGATCAAATGCTCCCTTTGTAGGCGCCGTAGAAAAGAAACATGTTATTCAATGGTGGACCTGAATAATAACACAAGGAGGGGTCAGCTATCAAAAAAGGAAGCCCAGTCACACAGAGGGGGTGAGGAGAAACCAAGAGCGACTAGGGGGGGGGGAGAGAAAACGTTCGGTGGGGGTGTTATGGGTTGAGATGTGGGCGAGAGGGGCTGAAAGAGGGCAAATGGCTGGGAAGAGGCAAAGAGGGGCACAGACGAATGAAAAGGGCCAAAAAAGAGTGTCTCTCTGTTGAGGCAGTTGAGCATGACCATTGAGGCCTCAGGATGGGGAGGGAGAAAGGGAAGAAGAGACACTGAACAAAAATCACAGCACCGAGCTCTTCACCCTGTCGCCTTTTTCCCAGGACTTCTGATTTGTCAGTTGGCCCTTGGACTGCATCCACGTGCAGAGCCATGTTTCGTGGCAAAGAAGCATCTAGAAAAGCATTTGATTGACCTACTAAAACTCTTTAAATTGGTGCTTTGTTGTGTTCGTGTCAAAAGATCACCTTACACAAAAACCATGACTGCATCATTCGATAAATCAAACTTCATTATTGAATTGACATTATTTTAAGATTGAAATAAACTGGCAATATCATTGTTTTTAAAATAGCAACCTGTAACTATTACTACAAAATTTGATGAAGGTACATTTGACACACACTGCAGCACGGTGGCTCAATGTTAGCACTGATGTCGCACAGCAAGAAGTTTGCTGGTTCAAGTCCCGGCTGGGCCAGTTGGCATGTCTGTGTCGAGTTTGCATGTTTCCTACGGGTGCTCTGATTTCAGTTACTATAAGTGAATTGGGTGAACTAATTTGGCCAAAGTGTGTCTGTGTGTAAATGTGAGAGTGTATGCTTGTTTCCCAGAACTGGGTTGCAGCTGGAAAAGCATTCGCTGTGTAAAATATATGCTGAAATATTTGGCGTCTCATTCCGCTGTGGCGGCCCCTGATAAATAAAGGACTAAGCCAAAGGAAAATGAGTAGTTCCTTACAGTTTGGTAATCAACTGCTCGGATACTCTACATTGCTTTAAAATTGAAGCTTGCTGACATTGTAAATGGTTAAATCAAGGTTCCTCAAATCTTCCCCTGGAGGACCAATGTGTTACAGAGTTTACCTCCAAGCTCACCTACCTGTGATTTTCTAATGAGTCTGGAGACATTTATTAGCATGTTCAGGTATGTTTGATTAGGGTTAGAGCTAATCTCATGGGCCTGATTTCCTGGAATCCTTCTGTAAAAAAAAACTGACTGGGTATCATACATTAAATTACTGAGGATCACACTCTTCCCAGTCAGTAATTTATTTTATTTTATTTTTATTTTATGTCCTCATTTGTAAGTCGCTTTGGATAAAAGCGTCTGCTAAATGACTAAATGTAAATGTACAGTAAATGTACATTTTCGGCTTAGTCCCTTTACTAATCAGGGTTTGCCACAGCGGAATAAACCACCAACTTATCCAGCATATGTTTTATGCAGCAGATGCCCTTATAGCCGCAACCCAACACTGGGAAACACCCATACACTGTTGCATTCACACCCACACATACACTATGGCCAATTTAACTTCAATACACTAATTCAATTTACCAATAGCGCTTGTCTTTGGTCTGTGGGGAAACCGGTGCATTTTAGAACTAATGCACAAACAGAGCCAATGCGCACTTGGCCTATGCAAGAGAAAGAAAAGATCTCTATTTTCAGTGTCATGATTTAGGCTAAGTGCAAATAATTCACCGTGTTGGCAGAAGCTATTTATATAATCTCTGCTCATCAATGCTTGATTGACAGACAACATTACTAAAGACGCACTTCTGAAAACAGGCTTAGTGGTGTAAGTTGTGAGTGCACTGCAAAATGTTTTGATGCGATTGATCATTAACCCAGTTGCAATGTACACTCTCTCTGACATATTCACCTCCCCCCACCCCCCATTAATATCAGATCAGAAATACATTTTTTTTTCAATAACAAAGAAATATATATATATAGTAGGAAATATTTAACGGAGTGAGCACTTCTATACAGCTTAAAATGACATTTAAAGGATTAAATATAGGTTAATTAGGTTAAATAGGGAAGATAGGGTAAATTAGGCAAGTTATTGTATAGTGATAGTTTGTTATGTAGTCTATTAGGGAAAAACATTGCTTAAAGGGTCTAATAATTTTGACCTTAAAATGGCTTTTAAAAAACTAAAAACTGCTTTTATTCTTGCCAAAGTAAAACAAATAAGACTTTCTTAAGAAGAAAAAACATTATCAGTGTTATCAGATTTTTCTTCAGCTAAGTCCCTTTATTCATCAGGGGTCGCCACAGCGGAATGAACCGACAACTATTCCAGCATATGTTTTACACAGCGGTTGCTCTTCCAGTTGCAACCCAGTAGTGGGAAACATCCATACACACTCATTCACACACACCCTCATACACTACGGCCAATTTATTTTATTCAATTCACTTATACCACATGCCTTTGGACTTGTGGGGGAAACCCAAGCACCAGGAAACCCACGCCAACACAGGGAGAACACACAAGCTCCACACAGAAATGCCATGACACTCAGAAAGTAAAATTATTTATTGTAAATATTACTCAAAGTATAAGTAAAAAGTAGCCCTTATAAAAGTACTCAAGAGCAGTGAGTAAGGCTGTGAATGGTCAGAGTGTTTACATGCACTTTGTGCATGTATTTGAAAAAGTAACATTCTGTGGTGCATTTAGTTATTGTTTAAGGTCATTTGGTGATTTTAGTCATCGTTATGATTAGGCGATTTTATGTCTTCTTGGAAATGGTGGCTCAGTGGTTAGCACTGTCGCTTCAAGATTGCTGGTTCGAGTCCCAGCTGGGTTTGTGAGTTTGTGTCTGTGTGGGTTTTCTCCGGGTGCTCTGGTTTCCCCCACAGTCTAAAGACATGCCCTATAGGTGAGTTGAATAAGCTAAATACGAGTGTGAATGAGAGACTGTGGGTGTTTCCCAGTGTTGGGTTGCAGCTGGAATGACATCCACTGCATAAAGCATATGCTGGATAAGTTGGTGGTTCATTCCGCTATGGTGACCCCTGATAAATAAAGGGACTAAGCTGAAGGAAAATGAATAAATGTCTTAGACATAATGCACTCTTTTGCTGCATTTATAAAGCATATAATGTACATCTTGAAGTCGGTTTGTCTGTTGATAATTTTATATGAACAATCTGATTGGACGGAAATCATGGAACTGATTATTCTACTTAGCCAATCACCATAGAAAAGAGCAAAAAATAAAGTATTATAAAGTATATTACAGTAAATGTACCAAAATAGCACTGAAAATGTGCTCAAGAGAAAGTAAAAGTACACATTTTTAAAAATACTTAGTAAAGTACAATTCCTGAGAAAAAATACTCAATAATAGTCATTTGAGTAGTTGTAGTCTGTAACTTTACACCATTGCTAAAATGTCAAAAATCAACAACTCACTTCAAAATGTTGATGACATTAGCAACAGACCACTCCTTTAGGACCTGTTGTATTTGCTTTGACCTACAGATAACAGTCAACGTCTGCCAATATACAGACCAATGGTCACCGGTCTGTCAGAAGAGCCGGTATCTTTAAAGAAAGGACTGGAGGAACTATATGAATATCTCTTGGTAGCACTTAACCCATAGACATCTGACTATTCCATGTTAGACTATTTATTTCAAAATAATTTTTCACAAAGCTCAGGCCAGCAGTCTCCCCTGGACATTAGCTATTGGATGAATCTGGAATCTCGTGTTGCTGTGAACTGGAGCGTACCATCTTTGGGCAGTGTGAGAGAGGGTGAAGACAGCGCCAGGACTCTAGCTCTGCTCCTAGAAGGTTTCAATGATGTGTGCAGATGTTTGGCTCGCAGCACTGCTTGTCAACACACGGGTGTAATGATGCTCAATGCTTTCCGTCTTTCTGTGGTCAATACGAGACTGTAACGGTGAGAGTTTAGCACGCTGCAAAAGCTGACGATTCTGGTGAACGCTCAGTGTGTTTTTAATCATTTTGACAAACTCATATCAATGGCATGTACCCACGCTTTTTACCATCACCAGAGCCAAAAGACTGATGCCAGATATAAGAGTTCAAGGTGTGGTGTGAGCTGTTGAGTAAATCAAACAAGTCTCAGTTTACTGCTGTAAAAACCTTGAATCGTCACATGCATCATTCTTAAGAGTTCTACAGTTGATTAAGGTACACAATGATTCACAGATACTCATTAAATGTACACTTTTGCTATGCTGCATTTGATTTACCTCAGAAGTTGGATGTCAGAACTGGTCAGTGTTCCAAAATGGCCGATGTTCCAGTGTGTTAGCATAACAGTGTAAGCAATAGGATTACAGTGCATTCTGTAACTGGGTTGATGATGTGACATTGCATTTTCATTGTCTCACAAGAATTATTAATCAGGGGTCGCCTTAGCGGAATGAACCACTAACTTTTCCAGCATATGTTTTTACTCAGTGGATTACCTTCCAGCTACAACCCAACACTGGGAAACACCCATACACTCTTACATTCACACATACTCTACCTCCAATTTAGCTTATTCAATTCACCTGTATTGCATGTCTTTGGACTGTGGGGGAAGCCAGGAAATGTACTGTCATCCTTTAAAATGCAGTAAATGGTTTAACATTTAATTGTCTTCCATGGAACTCTTGCTGTAATAACTGCTGTGTTATTACATTTATATGTCATTTCACAAAACTGTATGATGTGATTGTCACAAGCAATAAATTACAGCTCCTATAAATGAAAAAGAAAAATCATAAAATCATTAATAAATGCATCAGGCCTATTTTTTTTTACAAGTGTGTATTTTAGTAAATGGCGATCCTTTTTTATGATTAAACATGAGAACTTGATTCATTTTGTCACTGAAAACCATGTCCTGTGGTGTGACACAAAAAAAACTGTAATTAGTTGAAGGATTCATGTAACCGAAGCCCCCTGTGAAGCTTATGGTGTGAATGTTACGTTTTGTCCCGAAATTTTCCACATTTTTACTTTAGTGTAACCATGATGAAATTGTTTTGTTGTCATTTGGAGTGATTTAGAGTACCCCATTTATTGAAAATGTCCAAATCCAACAGATCATGGAAGAAAAAACTAATTATTCATTAGTTCATGTAAAATAATTAGCACTGTATGAAGATCGGTGTCCAATAATGGGATAAAGATAAATTGCTCTCATGCTGCTAGTATAATAGTAATAGTTATTTATCTGAACTATTGCTATGTCATGCCATAGGACATATTTAAGTCATGGTTCAGTATATACAGTTGAAGTCAGAATTATTATGAATTTAATTTTTTTCTCTTTTAAATATTTCCCAAATAACGTTTAACAGAGCAAGGAAACTTACAGTGTGTCTGATAATATTTTTTCTTCTGGAGAAAGTCTTATTTGTTTTATTTCGGCTAGAACAAAAGCAGTTTTAAATTTTTTTAAACCATTTTAAGGTCAAAATGATTAACCCCCTTTAAGCTATATTTTTTACGATAGTCTACAGAACAAACCATCGTTATACAATGACTTGCCTAATTAGCCTAACCTGCCTAGTCAACCTAATTAACCTAGTTAAGCCTTTAAATGTCACTTTAAGCTGTATAGAAGTGTCTTGGAAAATATCTAGTAAAATGTGATTTACTGTCATCATGGCAAAGATAAAATAAATCAGTTCTTAGAAATGAGTTATTAAAACTATTGTTTTTATAAATGCGTTGACAAAAATCTCTCTGTTAAACAGGAATTGAGGAAAAAATAAACAGAGGGTCTAATAATTCTGACTTCAACTGTGTGTATTTTATATATATATATATATATATATATATATATATATATATATATATAAATATTAGGGATGTCCCAATCAGGTTTTTTGCCCTCGAGTCCGAGTCATTTGATTTTGAGTATCCATCGATACCGAAACCCGATCTGATACTTCTATAATACATAAAAAAAGAATAAAGATGAGCGAAGACACAGATCCAGGATGTTCCTTATTTTTTATTTAATTCACCTTATTTTAATATTCAACAACTCTTAACAAACAGAGCACTTCTGTGAGGTAGCTTGAACAATCCAGTAATAAACAATATTATTTTTTCATTATTGGACTTTAGTACAACAGTAAATATAAAAACTAATATAAAAACAAATAGCACTTCAACTTAAAATACCTGGCAGGCAATCCCAAATTCACATATATCACAGTTTCTATGGCAATGTTGCCCTCATCAACTTTATAACACCTCCAAACCACAGACAAACTCGAGCTTTCCGTTTCAAGCTTCTGTGTTCTACTTTGCTGGCATTTAACCAATAGCGTCTCTGCAACAAAATAATAAGAATTTATATACTGTATACACACACACACACACACACATATATATATATATATATATATATATATATATATATATATATATATATATATATATAGACAGACAGACAGACAGACAGACAGACAGACAGACAGACAGACAGACAGACAGACAGACAGATAGATAGATAGATAGATAGATAGATAGATAGATAGATAGATAGATAGATAGATAGATAGATAGACATATATGATTCTAGTGACTTCATACTACATAAATATATAAATGTTTTCTTCAAAAATGGTGTTAAAAAATAAAACAACAACAACCCAACTTCTGACACAAACTCAAGATGGAGCAGCCATCTTAAATTCTCAAAACAAGATGATTATACATTAATAAAGTGAACAATTGCTCCATATTTTACAATTCTGTAAAGAGGTCACGTTTTGATCTACTGGTCTCACACAATCACGTGATCAGAATTTGCAGGTCACTAGTATCTGACTGCAGACCTGCATGTGCAAGCTGAGACACACAGTCTCAGACATGCTATGTCAGACACAACACACTCAATGGAGCTAGTGACGTCACTGGTAGGGTTAGGTATGCGCATTAAAAGCATCACATGCACATCAGCTTGCATGTGCATATAGTCTGCAGCCACAGAGTTCACCAAGTTTGAACTCTGGAATGCAGCAACTTTTGCGTTTCTGGTCTGCTGGATTCAAATGTGTATGAATGGAAGTCTGTGGAGCAAAGAGTGCAGTGACTGCAGCTTTAAGTTTACATGGGTGACAAAAACTTAAACTTTAATGAAACAATTGATTAATAATACAAATGATGTCAAGTTATCTTTAAAATAATATTTGCATGTGTATTTAGGGTCATTTTTGTCTCGAAACATATTAACTTTAAGACACCTATATACCTATTTTTGACTAACTCTGCATCCTGAATCTTACATTTAGCTTTAATTATCATGAAATCAAGTATAATTTTAATATTTTTTGTGTTTTTCTATTAAGCAAAATAAACATTTATATGAATCATCTAAATTCTGTATTATTTGTCATTTCAGTTGTAAAAAAAACTAAAACATTTTGTATCTGTCTCTACATTCTGGTCAACTCTGTTACATCAGTTAAAAAAGGCAAAACAATCTTTAAAGCACTGTGATTAAAACAGATTTGTTTCTGGGAAAATCTGGAAAGCATTAAGGCATGTGATGTATTCTCTCATTAATTGAATAATGTTTAATATACACCAATAGGTTAATTGTCAACTCTTTTATTGTAATATTTTGTGAATTTCTCATTCACTTTTATGATAATGATCTTAATATGCTCACAAAAAATAATAAAAATGCATAAAATTCAGTTTTAGGCATGTCTGGCATCTGATTCGATGCTAGCATCAAAATGCAAGAAAACGTCAACTCTGTTAGTAGTTTAAAAAGCTGAACAATAAGTTAAAGAACAATTAGTAAGAGAATCAAATGTTCCCACTACCATTTAAGCAGTTTGCATGATTTTACATTAATAATAGATTCCATGTATAGGAAATTCTACATTTGTTGTATGTCATTTAAGTAAAATTAATGTAAAATTCATTGAATGTATGAGTTGAGTCAGCATCTCCATGGGCTCTGGGGTAATATTAATTGGGAAACTTGATCTACTAAAATTGGAAACTGAAGATAGACAATTATTTTAAGGGCTTATTGCAACTAAGCAATTGGAATAACAGAAATATTCTAAATGCAAGACACTGCCCCTCTCATCAAAATAATATGTTATGCAACTCTGTAATAGAACTGATAAAACCTCCCTGTTCCCCCACCTCCCTCCCATCATTCTCATTATAAATGCCAACAAAAGTGGACAACATTGGTCAATAACATACATATGCACGCATATTGACACCCAAATGGAGCTTTTTTAGCTTAACTGTCAGAAATAGAAGGGAGTCATGAAGATGCAATGGGTAGCATAATCGCTTCACAGCAAGAAGGTCCCTGGTTCAAGTGCCAGCTGGGTCAGTTGGCATTTCTGTGTGGAGTTTGCATGTACTCCCCGTGTTCGCGTGGGTTTCCCCCACAGTCCAAAGACATGCGTATAGGTGAATTGAATGAGCTAACTTGTCTGTAGTGTTTGTGTGTGATTGCAAGAGTGTATAGGTGTTTCCCAGTGTTGGGTTGCGGCTGGAAGGGCATCCGCTGCGTAAAACATTTGCTGGATGAGTTGGCAGTTCATTCCGTTGTGGCGACTCCTGATTAATAAAGGGACTAAGTCAAAATGAAAATGAATGAATGCATGAATGTCAGAAAGAGAACCCTTCAGCAGTTTTAAACTTGTGAAAATTTTAACTGATAAATGAGAATTGCTTAAAGCATCCCTGCTGTGTTTTTCCATCTTTGCCAATCTAAAAATATTACATTGTTACTATATTAACATCTAGAACAAGAGTCAGCCCTGAATGGTGGCTGGTGAATTTCACAGCAGAAAACACTCTCCTCGGAGGTCTGTGCATACAATAGTGAGAATGACTTGCGGTTTGGTGCCTGTTTTATGCATACAGTCTTTTGGTTTGGCGCAAAAGCTGTAGAGTGGGAACTAAAGCAAATGAGTCAGAAACAGTATATTCAAATGGTATTGTGGTCTTAAACCAACGAGTTTGTTTGTAGTATTGGCACTGTGGTCCGTGCCAAACATGAGATGAATATAGATAACTAGGTTGAATGAAATGTTGAATTTTCCCATATGCTCTTCAAAGAAACTGATGTGTCCAAATAACAATAATGACAACATGTTTAAGTTAAAATAAGTGTCCATTTTTTGTGATACAAATGATAATAATTACAACTACAACTATATCAAAATTATAATTGCAAGTATTTGAAGCTGTTAATTTATGAAAAAATGCTTGTTTAATTTTGCATTTACTTATGAGTGCTGTTTAATTTTTTTTTTGCAATATATCACCATCATTCCTACTTGTTTTTAATACATTTTAAGTCAGTTTTAGATCTTGATTTTATTTTCTGTGCACTTGTTATTGCCAAGAACCAAACAGGGTTTCACAATGATGCAACAGAAGAACATTTTTATGTTTCATTTTTTGTTCTTCAAAGAAACATTAAGCAAGACATGCTCCTTATACTTAATAATTGCAATTAATTAAATAATTACATGCAACTCACCCTAAACTTAATCTGCATTATAATATAGTAGGTATATATAGTTAAATAATATTACTCAATAGTATAGTATTCTTCAAATAACCATTTATTCATTCACTTTCTTTTCGGCGTAGGCCCTTTGTTAATCAGGGGTCACCACAGCTGAATGAACCGCCAACTTATCCAGCACATGTTTTACGCAGCGGATGCCCTTCCAGCCACAACCCAACACTGGAAAACACCCGCACACTCACACTCACATACACTATGGCCAATTTAGCTTATTCAATTTAGCTATACCACATGTCTTTGGTCTGTGGGGTAAATTGGAGCACCTGAAGAAAACCCACGCCAACACGAGGGGAACATGCAAACTCCACACAGAAATGCCAACTGACCCAGCAGGGGCTTGAACCGGCAACCTTCGCACTGTGAGGCAATTGTGCTACCCACTGCGCCACCGTGCTGCCCCTCTTCAAATAACCAGTTATTCATACATTTTTTTAGAACCTAAAAAAACATTTTTTTCTTCCTTTATTTTTAAGACTGTAAAGCACTACATCGATACATGTAAAAATAACTATTATAGCTATTTCTAGAATTTCTTTAAAAATAAAAAGCTGAAATGAAGTGAAATTTTAGTGAAATGTATTATTTAGACACAACAAACAATTTTACATCCTCCAGCTCAACATTTTAAATTTTATATCTCAACACGAGATAGAAAGTCAGATGTTTGTATACACAAAGCTTATAGAAACATGCGTAAAGAAATGCAGCCGAACAGCCGCAATACTGCAAAAGCTCCAGATCCACAGCAGTTCACTGAGTTTTACAGTCAATATCTCCTTCACTTGTCCCCTTCAGTTTCTTCAGCTCCCCAAGCAGCTCCTGTTCCAGCGTTAAAATCTCTTTGGGCTTCTTGTACTACAACAAAAGTGAGAGAAAGTCCATATAAAATCAATTGCTGGATGAAATAACTGAGTGCTGAAGCAGACGACGGAGGTGAGAGAAGTTCAGTTCAACCTTCTTTACTTTGATGAACCAATAAAAAGTGACGGAATGGTTGCCCTTTTGATGATCTGAGACCAGATCTGTGTGCTCTCATAGTGAGGATTAGAGCTTTGGCAATCTGGTCCCCGATCCACGCAAAAGGGAAAGTTCCTCTACGTGATGCGGGAAAAAAAATTCTTGGAGAAAGTGATTAAGTGAGACTAACGGTGAGAGTTCACTCACGCTGATGATTAAAGTGTTGTTGGCGTGGGTGAAACTCAAGGCTGTGCTCTCCAAAGGCAACTGGCAACGCTCAAGATCTGGAATGCTGAACTTCTTATAGTACCTGGGAAAATGAGGAGGTGAACAAGAAAATGTTTCTCATGGTTAGTCATTCATCTTCCATTCAGATCAACAGCACCACCTATAGGCTCACTGTAGGGCTATTACAACTATTACACACTTTTCACTAAGGTTAAATCACTAGGACTGAAAACAAGTATGATTTAAAGGCATAAGTCAGGCACTCTTTCATGAACAGCAGATTCAAGGACTTTAAAGCACCATTCATTTCAAATCAAGCAACTTTGTAACTCACACACACAGCATATGTAGCACAATGAAAGTCCTTACTGTACTTGACATTTCATTTACATTAACAATGTCAGAGTAATGACGATGTTTTGAATGTGTAATTTTCAAATAATTGTGTTATTATATTATAATAATTGTGACTGTTTGGAACAGTCATGTTCAAAGAACTTTAATAAAAGTTGTTGAAAGCAAAACTGCTACTATTCAAATGCAGTTTCTGAAATATCGATACAATTTGCATTATTTGTCATAGTTTTTGTTCAATTGTTGAAATAACACCTAAAACAAATTTAATTTTAAATGTAATTCAAGCACTTTCAAGGACCTATGTTTCTTTTAAGTACTTTCCAGTCTTTGAATCCATAAGTCTGCAATTCAGGTGCTTTCTAGAATTGTGGGAAACCTGACAAGTTTTGTTAGAAAAAATGTTAAATGATTAGTGTTTTTTTTTTTCTAACTCTGAGATAATTGAATATAATTAAGTTTAGTAAATAACAAAAATACATTATTACATAATAAAAGTCAAATAATTAAGCCACTTTTTTAATACTTGTGATTTGTTTTTTTATTTTCTTGTTTTGGTTTGCTTAAAAAAAGAAATTACACAAACACACACTTTCAGGTTTTCTTTGCATTCATACTAGCCTTTCATTTTTGTCTTGCTTTTTTATGACTTACGTTGATTTTGCAATAATTCTTAACTCAAACATCCCTCATCGCTAAATGTGCTTGTTGTTTATATGTATATCTATTATTATCATAACTCATGTAAAGCTTATAAAACGTATAAATGGGACAAAACAACAGGCTGTTTACTGTAAAATTTTAAAGAGGACATCATATCCGTTTTTGTTGTGAGCGATGTGAGAATTATATTTGATATTTTAACCAGTCTTTGTTTATTTTTTTTGGTTAATTTCAAGGGTTGGATGGCACAATGCACACTTATTGAATAAATGAACCACATTCACTTTAACTGAACCAAATGTGCCAAGTGTGAATGAATCCTAAGTAGGGATGTAACGATCCACTTACCTCAAGATTCACAATACAATAATCTGCTTTACTGTGATTAAAAAATAAATGAATTCGTCTCAAAGAAAATGTGACATTTGGCTTTAAAATGGTTTGGTCATTTAAAACCTGTTATTAATATTAACTTACTTTTTGTTTGAGGTCCGAATGACACAACATTTTTCCATTGGCTCAGCTGTCACACTGTAGACTTCTAAAGGGTAAGAAATGTTACGGATCCTCCACTGGAAACATGTCTTTGTGTCCCGGCGCATGAATAATGGCTGTGGGAAAAAAAAAAAACTCTAATGAAATTAGCCCGTCTTGCATGAATTCCTTTTTTATTTTTTTGTAAATCACCATCAATTAAGTATTAAAAACTGAAAATGAGCACTCACATTTGAACTGTTCTCCTTTATTAAATCAGATGTAGCACCAGTTGGGCTTGTTTCGCCAACTTCCGAGGTCCACTGCCCCTGTCCTCCAAAGGTGGTTTTATGTCGCCACTTTCGCACTAACGAAAGATGAAATGATGACAGAATTTTAAAATGAATTCTTTTATGATCTACTCAGATGAAGCCAGAAAATAAAACACTTACTGACAAGCCCATCTGTTTTTAGGTCATACTCCTCAGCCATCTCATTGCCATCTTCAAACAGATAATGAACTTTTCTTTTCCCTAACGAGAAAGACACATGAAAAGACATCTTACACTTCACCATACATGCTATATAATGTTAAAGATTTAAAATACACGCAAAGCTTGAGATATTCCTCTTGGTAAATTTACCACGGTTTCATAACAAAGTAAAACAAAAACACCTAAACAACGCTACACGAACCAAAGCTAACACGTGCTATTTTTACAGCAACGTTGGTTATCATACACTATACATACACAATACAGCAAAGCTACAATAAATCCATGGTTTTTTTTTTCGTATGCAAGTTTTCGTGTGCTACTAGTCAGTGCTACTAAGGATAAATACATGATTTATAAAACAAATAGAAAAACTATTCAAACCATATTGGCTCAAATACACACACAGAAGACAAAATATTCTAAAGTAATTTAAAAGACAACTGGCTACCATCGGATATTAAAGCAGTTTTCTTGGCTTTTTTAAGAGTCTCAGTCCACTGGTGAACAGCCATGCTTCCTGCTGATTCATTTCCTCAAACAAACCCACGCCTACGGTTGCCTAGACAACCTCTATTTCAAACAAGCTATTTTATTTTTTTTTATACATTTAACAGATTTATATACAAGATCAAATTTATTAAAGTATTAAATTTTGTTTTAAAAAAGGAGCATGTTTGTTTTACATGTTTCTTTAAAAAAAAATCCAACTCCACGACCCGGAAGTGGATGCGTTTAAAAACATTCGTGTGTTGTTCTTAAAGAAAGGAGTTGAAAGGGGTACGTATGGCATGTTTTAAGTAATAATAAAAATTGCTGTAGAATATGAATATTCGTAATGTTTAATATGTGTAAATATGAATATAACAATTCGTTCATTTGCTTGCTTACCGGAGACAGCGCTGCTGCTTCACCATATAAGGACTTTAATCTCATGAACCCTTCAGCTGAATATTTTTATAGACTGTTTATTTTTATATTCTGATGCCTAACATTACTGATTGCAGTAATTTTCTCATCAGCTCCCATCCTCTCCGTGGTCGGAATGGACGGTCGTGGCCATGGGATTCTAAAGGCTTTCCCTAAAGTCAAGAGAGCCAGGCCTAATGACCAGAAGGACGCGCCTCCTTCCAAGAGGACTCCTGCTGAATCCATAACACTAACAGGTTCATCATTCTCTATATACACCTGAGTTAGGAAACTAAATAGAAAAAACTCCCTGCTTTGCTGCATGGTAATATCTTGACATGGTGATATTTTGACTTGTTTGTGCACTGAATTATGTACTATAAATGAATTTTTAACAGACATTACACGAGAGATTAATTATTTTGATATTGTTATCAACCAGTACTTATTGTAAGTGACACGATAGATAGATAGATAGATAGATAGATAGATAGATAGATAGATAGATAGATAGATAGATAGATAGATAGATAGATGTCAAATACATCATCAATTAGTTAAGCCTGAATAAAGAGCAATAAGAGTTAGAGCAGGTAAGAGCAGTAGTTAACAAAAAAAGGGGGAATAAACAAAACGGGCAGAGCTGTGGTTCCTCAGGATATTTTATTATTATTATTATTATTGTTATTATTATTATTATTATTATTATTATTATTATTATTATTATTTAGCATAATGTGTACATTTTGGCACAGCTTTACATAAAGTCTCTAATTAGTTATACATAATGTATAAACATAACGCAACAAAGTACAAACAGTGCAGACATAAATAGAAAAAAGGAACATTTATAAATAACAATAACATTTAAAAAATATAGAGAAAAGGTTTAATGTGCATTAAATACAAGTATCTGCTGTATGTCATCACTCAGTAATAAATTATAAAAATACATTTTATTACTTTTTATAATTTTTTTGTATTATAATTTGAAGAATCAGATAGTAATATATAAATTAAAATTTCAAAATATTTACTGTGATCCATAAATAGAGTACTTTAACATCAAATTATTCTAGTTCTTAAAATGTTTTTGGAGCGTATCAGCTATTATTTAACTGAATGATATTTTAGTCAGTATCTTCAGTAACTGTTGAATTTAAATTTCATTGTGGGAAAATAAAGATGACTATATATTAGTTTTATGAAGAATGTAAAGTGTATTTATAAATATGATATAAATTAGTTTCTACTACTCTATTCAGAAACACAATCTGCTACTCTAAGAGCATCAAATGCAATTCAAGTGTCTGATTTTCTTTTTTTATTTAGGTACAGTTTTCCAGGGAGTCACTATATACATAGTTCCAGCTGGTATAGGGAAAGCCAGGTGTGATATATTCCATCGGCAAATTACTCAGAATGGAGGACTGACAGTCTCCACATTCACTCCCAGCTGCACACACGTTGTGGTGGATGATTCAGTTGATTTTAAGAGAGCTCTGAGGCTTCTGAAAATAGATACACTGCCATCTGCTGTTCATCTGATCAAGTGTACTTGGTTGAGTGCCTGCATCAGTGAGAAGAGATTACTAGACACTGAAGACTACAGCCTCCTTCCTCCTGAGAGGTAAAGCTCTGGAATCTTGGCTTTAATACAGCAGCTTTCTTTCCTTCCTTCCTTCCTTCCTTCCTTCCTTCCTTCCTTCCTTCCTTCCTTCCTTCCTTCTTTCTTTCTTTCTTTCTTTCTTTCTTTTCTTTTTTTCCTCTATTTCTTTCTTTTAAGCATTATGTATTATAAAGTACCTTTACACCAACTACCAATTGATCCAAATCACTGTGCAGTCAGGAAAGAACCAGGCAGGTACAGTATTTAAGTTAAAGCAACCACCACAGGCATAACAATACATAAAAAGACACAAAACATCCAAAAAAAACTTTGAATAAAACGTATATCATGGACTAGGGCTTGGGAAAGGGGATGGAAAGTAAGTGATTTTTTTTTTAACTAGAGAATTGAATACAGCTAATGGGGACCCTAAATTTATGGACATTTGTTCCATAGAGAGGCAACAATGAAGTCTCGTAAACCAGCTTTAATCTAGTAAATTGGAGAAGACCCAGGTTGCTGGATCTTGGAGATCAATTTGGAGATTTATGTAAAGTAAATGCATTGAAATTTAGACTAAGTTTTAAATACATTTGTTAAGGTTTGTTCTGAAGCTAAAATTGTAGAAATACATATTTAAAGGAATAGTTTACCTATAGTTTTAATTGACATAATTTACTCACCCTCAACTTGTTACAAATCCTGTATTTAGAACATATGTCTTATGGAAGTCAATGCTTACCATCCCATGCATTTTTTTTCTTTTGTCCTTAACTGAAAAAGAAACTGATTTACAGTTTAGAATCGCTTTGAGGGTGAGCAAATGCAGAGTCAAATTTTTTTGGTGATCTGTCCAATTAATGAACATGTCCTCAGTCCCACAGTTGCTGCTGCTGAGAAGTCAAATGAAGCAACAATCCAACCAGTTCCAGAAGTAGCAGCACAGGACCCTTTGCAAATCCTTGACAATCTGGATCCTCATGAAAATCTCACAGAGACTGTAAGAACTTGTGGGAAGGGAGGTAATTGTGTCCATCTGTAAAATCCACATCCACATTTAATATAATTCATTTCACAGATACCACCAGAGACTCAGGAGGAGCACCACGAGGAAGACGGTGTATCTCAAAATGACCTGGAGGCCTTGATCAGTGGCGTTCATCCATCGGAGAGCAACCAAGACCAGAAGCAGAGCTCAGCTGAGAAGCCGGTTTTGCCTGGGAAGTGGGTCTGTTCTCAGCCATCCACAACGAAAGGGGAGAACCATAACAAACACCTCACTGACAAACTGGAGCCGCTGGCCAAAGCCTATACGCATACGGGTGATAAATGGAGAGCTCTGGGATATTCTAAAGCGATCAACGCCCTTAAGAGCTACCACAAGCCCATCACCTCATATGAGGTCAGTTCAGATACAAATATGAGCCTGTAAAAGTTTTCGAGTTCACTGAATTCTTATTTGTGCTTTGAACACATATGGTTGCTGCTTCATGGTGGTTTTCATATTAAATCTAGTTTAAAGCATGCAACAGTGAGAAGTTTCATAATAAATTTGGATTTTATTATACTACAGGGTTGTCGAACACTTGATTCTGATTGGCTGGTGCAATTATTTTTATAGGAATCGCAGGGCTTGACTGCAGTAGAGTTCCATCTCAGTGATTTCAAACGTTACCACAAGCTACAACAGCATAACACACAGACCCGCTGGATATTGACTGAAAAAGAACTACTCTCTGAAAACTGAAAATTGAGTACCGGTTTTGTTATTTTACCAAGTAACATTTTGTTATCTTCTGAAAACACATAAAATATTTTTCTAATACTCTCTCATATAAAGACACACGCATAGAGTAAAGTACTGACGCATACATAAACATACATATTCAAAAAATAAGGGCAGTCAGACTCTATTTTTCAAAAAATGTTTTGCTAATTAAAAGTGTCAAGACATTATATCTATAAACGCCACTCCATTTTGCGCTACTTCACGTCATCACTTCAGGGGGGAATCATTTTAAAGTAATTCAACAACGTTATGTATTCCTTTTCTTACATAATAGATGCTGGCAAATTGAATTGTCTATTAGCAGTTTATAAAAAAAAAATGAATATATGAATATCTTGCACATCCCATCTATTTATAGGAGGCATGTAAGATTCCAGGCATTGGTAAACGAATGGCGGACAAGATCATGGAAATCATGGAAAGTGGGCACTTGCGTAAACTGGATCACATTGGGGAGGAAGTGCCTGTTCTTGAAATGTTCACCAACATCTGGGGTGCTGGAGCCAAAACTGCTCAGATGTGGTATCAACAGGTACATGTTTTTAAATTTAAAATATTTAAAAATGTTAGTTCATACGGTGGCCAAAAGAGCTGAATGTGCTGCGATTTAAGACAACATGTGCAATTTCAAAACATGCCAGCTAATTGAGGAAAGATCTTCATCTGTTTGACAGGACAGGTGCTGCGAATCCTCACAACGCAAACAAATTAATAAAATGCAGTGCATCATCTCGCAACACTTTCAAATAGATCGGAACACAACGGAAATGTTTCAAGGAGACCCTAAAATGTGACAGACCCGGATTATTTAGGCTAATAAATACTATAAAAACAGGAATCAGGATATTAAAATAAAGAAACCAAAAACTCACCTTTCAAAGATCACATACAACTTCATTGAGCAATAGTCATAGTACAGCAGCGTCTGTCATGTTTTGGGTCCCCTTAAAACATTTCCGTTGTGTTCCGTTCTTTTTGTGTGGTGAAAAATAGAGGTAATTTTTTTAGGTTTTTGCGTTGTGATGATTTGCAGCATGTTTGCTATCAAACGAATGAAGCTCTTTTCTTAATTTGCTGGCGTTTTTTGTAATTGCATGCATTTTCTTAAATTGCAGCACGTTAAGCTCTCTCGGCCACCGTAATTTCACCCCAAAATGAAAAATATCTTATTATTTACTCACCCTGATGTCGTTCTTAAACCTGAGACCTTTGCTCATTTTCAGAACATAAAATAAGATTTTTTTGTTGTGAAATCTGAGAGATCCCTCATCCTCTATAGACAGCAAGGTTCCAGCCTCCAAAAAAAAAAGGATATGTTTTGTGTGCACATAAAACAAAAATGACTTTATCCAGCAGTTTCTTCTCCTCACTGTCATTATAGGGCACACATTCAGGTGTACGCAATATATGCAAACACCTAGCATGTATAAATACTGAATGTGCACAATATACTGACACTGGGGAGAAGAAACTGTTGAATGAAGTTATTTTTGTTGTATGTGCACACACAAGTGTTCTTGTAGCTTGATAATGTTCTGATTGTAGGCAGGATATTGCCTTTTTAGATGATCTTTCTGTATTTTTCTGGACTTGAATGATTTAGGAACCTCAGGGGCTGATCACACGGAACGCGCTTTTAAGTTCTAAAAACGCAAGTAGCACCACACTGCCTTTTTTGTTGACAACAAAACAAAAAGTGTGGTGTTGTGAGGCAACGACTGAGTCAGCTGCGTAATGTGCACGAGTGTTGCTGTTGATATTAATATAATTTTTAAATTTAATAATATTGTGATATTCAAGATTTGTGATTTGTACAGCATTGGAGAACTCAAAACAGCAACCACAAGTCTCTCCTCCATCTTTAAAAGTCTCCATAGTTGTCTTGACAACACAAACACTGCTGTCATCTCAATGAAAACCCTGACTCTGCTTTCATTTGATTGGAGAATAAAAAAAACGTGACTGACGTAACACGCTTTTTCCGTTGACTTTTTATGGTGGCTTGAGAAAGTCTTCTGAGACCAATTTTAAAGTGCATCTCCTCCTAAGCCTTTCAAGCTACATACTTCAAACTTTTGTCAGACCTTCAAACTGGTGTGACTTGGGTTGCTATATCTTTTCTACCTGATTCGACTTTCGGTTTTCCGAAAAAACGACCCAGAAAATTCTCAAAAGTCCCATTGACTTAACATTGGGTCAAACTTTGTGAGCTCATAACTTTGAATCAGACTACAGACTAGAGTTTGGCCTCATTCAACTCAGTCTAGCCAGCAGCCAATCACTGATGACTGTTAAACTTACTAGCCACTCCTTAGCAACCAATTTCAGAACCCTAGCAAGTCCCATAGACTGTGACTAGCTGTTCTAACACATGCTAGTTTTAACATCCTACTGACATGCTAATCTTGTTAGAATCATGCTAGCAACACACTAGTAACATGTTAGTCATGCTAGCACATGCTAATTATTGCAAACATGCTAATTCAAGTTAGATTCATGTTAGAATCATGTTAGTAGCACGCTAGAATCATGCTAATAAAATGCTAATTCATGCTAGAATCATGCTAATAACATACTAATTCATGCTAACAACATGCTAATTCATGCTAGAAACACGTTAGTAACATGCTAATCCATGCTAGATGACTAGCTGTTCTAACACAAGCTAATAGTTTTAACATGCTACTGACATGCCAATCTTGCTAGAAACATACTAGCATCATGCTAATGACATGCTAGTCATGCTAGAACATGCTAATTAATGTTAACAACATGCTAATTCATGCTAGAAACAAGCTGATTCATGCTAGAATCATGCCAACAAAATGCTAATTTATGCTAGAATCATGCTAGTAATATGCTAATTCATGCTAGAATCATGCTAGCAACATATTAATTCATGCTAGAAACATGTTAGTAACATGTCAATTCATGTCAGAATCATGCTAATAACATGCTAATTCGTGCTAGAATCATGCTAACAACTTGCTAGTTCATCTTAGAATCATGCTAACAACTTGCTAGTTCACGTTAGAATCATGCTAACAACATGGTAATTCATGTTAGAATCATGGTAATTCATGATAGAATCATGGTAACAGCATGCTAATTCATGCTAGAATCATGTTAACAACATGCTAATTCATGATAGACTCATGCTAGCAACATGCTAATTCATGCTTGAAACATGCCAACAACATGCTAATTCATGCTAGACTTGCTTGTTTCAGGCTTTAATGTGGCTACATTGTTGATTGCAGGGATCGTAAACATTTTTTTAGCCAACTTGGTACTTTTTCAAACTAAATAAACTACTCCTAACAAGCTTTCTCAAGCCACCAACTGCTAGCGCACGGTGTGCAAGGGCAAAAATGCAATGCACAGCAGGTGCACAGGGTGCATAAGCAGCGCGCAAAACGCTCGCGGCTGTTAGTAAATCATTCAAAAAAGGCGCCTCTCGATGTGCGTGTTAGTTGTGATCGGCACCTTAATGTTTATGGAGAAGATTTAACCTAAAATAACTTCATTTGTATTGTGAAGACAAACAATGGTCTCAGGGATTTAGACGTGATGATGAGTTATTAATAACAGAATGAGAATTTTTGGGTGAGATGACTCTTGTAATCCCTAGTAATCATGTAAAAAATTGCATTTGTCCTGCATGGATATTGTGACCAACAATTAAGAATTTATTACCACAACTCATAATTTATTTCCCTTGTTGTGCAGATTCTAATATCTATTTATTTTAGTTATATCATGGCTTTGATTGTAACAAACGAGAGAATAAATTAAATAAAGGGGACAAATTAGCACAGCATGGACACTATTTAACTTAAATCATTTAACAAATAAATGCAGTTTTCCACACTAATACAGTGTGGGCACAAATTATTTAAAAATAATGGTGCAAATTAACTCCATGCGGCCACAGTTTATCTAAAAACAATGGCATGAATTGATACAATTTAACTAAAGTAGAGGATTGAAGGAATGTATTGTATTGTATCACACAATTATAAGTCATAGAAAGCTTGTTTTTTTCACACCTCATCATATATAGTAAAATGGTAAAAAATGAAAGGCATAGTTCATCCAAAAATGAAAATTGTCCCATCATCTTCTCTCCCTCTTGTGGTTTTAAACATTTAGGAGATTCTTTCTTCTGTTGAACACAAAAGAAAATATTTTGAACAATGCTGATTGCGGAAAGAAACTGAAATAGGTTTTGAACAAGTGAAGGATGAGTAAATGATGACAGGATTATCTTTTTTGGGGAACTATTGTTTTTTTGCATGTTATTTTCCACATTGCAAGACACAAAACATGAGTGTTCTGAAGTAGAAAAAGAACAACGACAAATGGGTAGAATAAGTCAAACAATTTGGACCAGGAATATTGCATTTAGGGCCTGTTTGCTCAAACAGTGGACACTTTTTTTTTTTCCTCATATTTCAAAAACTGATTGTGTGAAAAGTCATCTGGCAAAATAAACTGTTAGTATATTACATTAAGAACAGGTCTATGCCAGGTTCGCTCCTCAGTAACTGCTGTTGAAAATAAATCATATGAAATGCTCTTTAACGCCATGTTTCCAAGCCAAGATAGACACTTTTTTTTTGTTTTATTATATTTTGAGCTACCAGTGTTGCAGAACATTTACATCAGCTTTAAACTTTGGAACATACAGTAATATTAAGCAAAGACCATAATGTTTTACAAGTTTAAACAGCTGATTTGATGTCTTTTACTCTCTAGGGATTTCGCACATTGGAGGACATTCGCACTAAGGCCGTTTTGAATCACACTCTAAGGGTGGGACTAAAACACTATGACGATCTCCTCGAGCGGATGCCGAGAAGTGAAGCAAAAGCCATCGAGAAAGCGGTTCGTACAGACCTTATTTTAAATGGCCAGCAGTAAAGAAAACAGCCATATTAAACAGGCATTGAGAAATTAAAATCGATCTACTTGGTTTTCATGGCAGTAAATCATAAAAGCAAATTTCTAAAGCACAAGCTATCAAAAACTAAACCAATTTTGTGTTGGCAGCAGCAAGACTGTCAATCTTTCTCAGTGGGCTGATGGACATAACAGAGATTGTTAGTGAGTCTGTCGTCCCATAGGAAGAGTGGGAGCCCTTGAAAGTTGGCACGTCATAAGTCAAAAGCTACCGAGCTCCCTTACAGAGTCTTGGGCCCTAAGCCAGTTGTTTTCTTACTATTACTTGGAACATCTCCCTGTTTTCCTTTAAACTGACCTGATGGATAAAAAAAAGAGCAGATGAGTGCAGCATGTGCTCTCTCAGCTTGACAGAATGATATGTGGAGCATGTAAACATATGTGCCTTTAGCATTTCAGCTCCACATTACCAGAACTGTAGACACAAATGAGGCAGTATTTTTTTGACATTAATGTATTTTAAACTGTAAACCTGACAATTTTTTATTTAATTTATTTTATTTTTGATTTATTAAATTACAAGTCCAAAGGACAAAAGGCATGTTTTGTATATTGAATTATACAATTAAATAATAATATTAATAATACTAATGATAATACTGAAAACATATTTAAACAAATTGAAATATTGAAAACAAAATATTTAAAAGTTTGGAGATCGCATGATTTTTTAAAGAAGCCATTTATTTGATTAAATCAGTAAATAAATAAAGTAAAAACTGTTAAATTAAATAAAATATATAAATTACTATAACTGTACACAGGGGTGCGATTATTCCGTATAATACATGTACAGAGGAACAGGGGCGTAGCAACCGGGGGGGGGGACGTCCCCCTCACTTTTTGGAAACAGGTTATTCTGTCCCCCGACTGGCCCACACGTTTTATTTGACCTAGCGGCCGCAAGTGTTCTCTGATTTGTTACTTGATTTGAGTGAACGATCACTCAGCCAATCACAGCGCGAATCTCTTCAGCGTCTGCCACGAGCTTCATTCACTTTGCAGTCAAAGACAGGGATGACGCGGAAGGGAGCAACAGCTACAGCTGGGTAAATCACGGTAAATCACTAACGTTACAGAATCCTACTTTTGTTCCGTTTTGAAGTGAGAACCGTAAAGTCCCTGGTGCTGGTTTCTTGTCTGGCGCTGAGCCAGAGAAAGACAGCGGGGTTAAGTTGGTTTTGTTTTCGGCAGTGACAGACGGCATTAACTAAAAACCTCTTACCCAAAAAAGATCTAAACTGTATTCCCTACAAAAAGACAAAGCAGGTTATGTTTCACAGCTGTCTTTCTTTTTTCGCTTGATATTACGAGCACTGCTTGAGCAGTCGCAATATGCGTTTAGCCCATAGAGGTTTAGCCAGAGAGAGTTCGCGCAGACCTACACTCTCAGTATGGGACCGTCGTAAAAGTGCTTCTTTTTTTCGTTTTTTTTTTTCTGAAAACAAGACCAACTTAACTCTGCTGAGAAAGACGTGTTATATTATCACAATTATGCAGCCTTTTTTACGGCCTATTGCTTAATTTATGATTTAGACATGTAAATACACACAAGTACTAGTAAAGCAAGAACCGATGTGTTTTAATCATATCAGATACACATACTGAAAGTAACTACAAAGTTGAATCTACTCCTCTCTAAGTTCACCAACCACTTACTTGCATGTATTTGGGGAGTAATTGGTGAATTTACGTGTTGAATCCTGCGTGTTCTGCTTTTATGAATGACGCATCGGCCGCAAGTACAAATGGCGATGTTCATCTCACGTTACATGTGTAGTATCAACTTGCAATTTTGCAATTGCATTGTAGTATTTAAAAATATTTTCACACAGAGTAATGCTTAATTTAAATGTGTGTGGTTCTGTTTATTTATTGTTATTATTAATATTTTGTAATTATTTTAGAATTTTGGTTAAAAGATTATTAAATAAACTTTATTGCTAATAAATCATTAATCCCTTTTGGGTGACCATACAGCTGCCCCCCCCACTTTTAAAATGGCTGTTACGCCCCTGCAGAGGAAATTATATTTCCTCTGTACATATATTATCTCGGTTAGACACGAGAACTAACCGAGTTAGTGTCGCCATCTAGCGGCGGTTTGTTGATCTGTACATTGCGGTACAATTATAAACCTATTAAACATTATTTAGGTGACTATTAAACCGCTAAACATTTAAACTGATAAAGCAAAAAAAAAACTTAAATTGTGTGGCCAATAGCAATTATTTATATAAAGAATATTTAAATATTTTAAAATTATTATTTCTATTATTATTATTTAAACACAAACACACAGACACACATACATATATATATATATATATATATATGTATGTGTGTATATGTATGCAGTATGTGTGTGTGTGTTTAAATAATAATACAAATAATCTCATCTTCCTTTTTTTGTTCTCTGCTGATCACATGCCTTTGTACATTAACTGCAATTACGATGTTACAGTTTAAAAATAATTATAGATTTGTTTTATTAAAGTTTGTTATTAACTCAAATAACTCAGTTCAATTTAATTAACTTTATGTCTAAACAACATATGTGCACTTTACATTGCATTTTTGTTGGAATCATGCTTTAAAAATTTTTGAAGTTAAATAGAACTGTGTTATTTTTGTCGTGGACGAAATTGGACGGGAAGAGGGCGGTTGAGGAGGGTTTCAGAGGAGCCGGATCTCACATGTTCCAGCACAAATTAAGCCCTGGTTTAATGAATCCTTGTTTAATATAATTTGTAATAATGGAAAATTGGATATTGATCCTAAACCTTTGTTGGTGTTTATAAATAAAACATAAATAAATATGTACATAAATAAAATTGACTACTGCCCGCCCTCCTCCTCGCTCCAGCCTGCAACTGACATCAAAAATAAAATGAGATGCGGCCAGCCACAACATGTTTTTGAGCAACTATCATTGCTGTGCAGTTGCATCTAGACACTTGTGGTTTTGAACCGCCACCTAGTCGACATCTATTGTACCACACATGCGTTTTTATTCTATGTGCGTAAGTGCTCTATTTTTACTAAAGCTGTATTTTTGTAAATATTCAAGGGTCATTTTATTATTATTATCAGTTTTATACCACCAGTATTTTGTTGTACAAACACTTCTTCATGGCTTACACGTTATGCTGGTGGTGTGACAAATATGATAATTTTGCTAATATTCAATTCAAATAATCTCATTTAATAGATTTTCCTCATATGCACATGAAGATTTGCATAAAAACTATGTACATTAGAAAAATTGTATTGCTGGTTGAATTGAACTTGTTAAACATTTCCTCTCTTTGTTGTAGTTTTACAAAAAAGGAAAGATATTGAGAATAACAATTGACAGTAAAGTTACTTAAGTTACCCAAACTGCTTTCTGCTGTTCTTACTCTACTGGGACAATACAATTGGTTGGGACAGAATAATAATTATTATGCCTATTATTTGTAGTATTTTCATAGCAATTTAAACTCCCTCTTCAATATGTACAGCAAGAAGCAAAAAGCTGGAGTTTTGACTGCATGTACTCTGTAAAAGAATGACTTATGTCTGTTGTCCTAAGATGCATCAATTACATCAGGCTTCCACTTTTTTCTTGTGCTTGAATGTTAAATTGGCCCTACTATGAATTGTCAGTCACTGAAATGGCCCCCTGCCAATTTGAGTTTGAGACCCCTGATCCAAATGTTTTGTCATGGGCAGGTGAAGGACGCAGTTCACAATGTGGACCCACAGCTGCTGGCCATGGCGTGTGGTTCGTACCGCAGGGGCAGGAGCACATGTGGAGACGTGGACGTTCTCATCACTCACCCGGATGGACAATCACACAAGGGGGTTTTCAGCAAAGTATTGCATCTCCTTCATCAGAGTGGTATGCCATGTTATTATACAGGAAAACATATTTCGTGATTTACACCATTTACTAAAATTACAAGTAGTGTTGTTTTTATTTATTATTCTACAAAGACTTAACATCTATTAAATTACTGGTGTTTTGTTGTAGGTCTTAAATACTTTTAAACAGGTTAAAATTGACCATTAAACTCTACCTCTAAAGCTTGATTTATATGTTTTGCCTTTGCTGACAGCATGCGCATTCAGAAACAGACCTGGCTTTTTACTTGTAGTCTCTTTGATTTCAATTATCCTGTATTTTATTGTGTACTATTTATATCAAGGGCATAATTTACATGACGAAACTGCAATGAGGTAGTTAATGCATGGAGCCACTAATTTAAATAATTTGATTATTTAAAAACTGAATATATTTGTCAAATTGTGTTTGCTTTTAATACTCCCACTACAAAGGAAGCAATGAATGCCATAATAGCCAGTAATGAGATTATTAATTGTAACAGAACAAATATATATGGATCTAACTTATAAAATTATTCATATTAAAAATTAGCATTTTATCAAAGTCGACAATATTTCCAACTGAAGTGAAATATTGAATAGTGGGTGGAGTTTTATTTTTAAGCTCATAGTCTCATCATTGGATGGGGTGTGGCTAAGCATATTTCAAACAAGCTGTCAAACTGATGTCATTAGAGATTGTACTGACATTCAAGAGGTTAAATGGTTAGATATTGCATGGATTGAGTGTTCAAATATCACGTATTTGTATGCTCAAAGTTAATTGCTTCAAATGGAAAACTTAGTTGAAGTCAAAATTATGAACCCCCCTGAATTATTAGCCCCATTGTTTATTTTTTTTCCCCAATTTCTGTTTAACTGAGAGATTTTTTTTTTCAACACATTTCTAAACATAGTAGTTTTAATAACTCATTTCTATTAACTGATTTATTTTATCTTTGCTATGATGACATTAAATAATAGTTTACAAGACAACGTTACATTTAAAAGCTTAACTGGCTCAATTAGTTTAACTAGGCAGGTTTGGGTAATTAGGCAAGTTATTGTAAATGACGGTTTGTTCTGTAGCCCATCGAAAAAATATATAGCTTTTAAGGGGCTAATAAATTTAACCTTAAAATTAGTTGTTTTTTTTTTATTAAAAACTGCTTTTATTCTAGCTGAAATAAAGCAAAGAAGACTTTCTCCAGAAGACAAAAATATTATCAGACAAACTGTAAAAACTTCCTTGCTCTGTTAAACAGCATTTGGGAAATATTTAAAAATTTCATAGTCTAAGAGTCATAAATTAGAATATTTTTACACCTGCAGAAACTCTAAATGACTATTTTATTAAATTTTGGCCCCATCCAGGTTTCCTGACTGATGACCTTGTTAGCCACGAGGAGAATGGTGAGCAGAAGAAGTACATGGGCATCTGCCGGCTTCCAGGTCCTTCACAGCTCCACAGAAGACTTGACATCATAGTAGTGCCCTATTCAGAATTTGCATGTGCTCTTTTATACTTCACTGGCTCCGCCCACTTCAACCGGTCAATGAGGGCATTGGCTAAGACCAAAAACATGAGCCTATCAGAGCACTCGCTAAACTGTGCTGTTGTTCGGCAGCGTGGTGTGAAATTGGTTGCGGGAACTCCTTTACACACGCCAACAGAGAAGAATGTTTTCCAACACCTGGGCATACCTTACAGAGAACCACACGAGAGAGACTGGTGATGATGAGGCAAGATTTACTCAGTTTGCATATGACTGCAAGTTTTACATCTCATGTCATAATTTTTTTTTTTATGAAATCATATTTGTTTTTTTTTTAAGTGGGTGAATACTAAGGGTTATTTACCATAGAGATTAATTGAATTAGAATGTTATATGGTAATGAATGGAATCTGTGTTTTTAAAATAACATTGTTGTATGATTAATGCTGCTTAAATTATTAAAAGGTCTTTTCAATTGCCTTTTAAAGTTAATAACATTGCTTCTTATATTTTGTCAAAGATATCAGCCATTACTTGTGGTTTCATTGCGATACTATAATCTGTTAATAAAGGCCACCTTTAATATCTAATTATAACATTTGTATGGAACCAAAGGAAATGGCTGCGTGTTCATTATATTTTTTTAAAGACATTAACCTAAGCCTGTCATCTGAAGTCTTGTCAGTTGATTGGCTTAGACTGCGTGTTTTTATTGTGAAAGATTCTGCCTTGTCTTTTTTCTTTTTTAGCAAACTTTTAAGTTGAGGGAAAAATATTTATTTGCACTTAAGTACAGCTTTAAAAGTGGATTACTTTAATGCTGTCAAACACAGCACTATATACTGCATATACAGTTTAAGACAAAATGATTAGCCCTGTGTAATTTAAATTATTTATTAAATATTTCCCAAGTAGTGTTTAACAGAGAAAGGCATTTCACATCACAGTATATCCTGTTTTTATTTCTCTCAGTCTTATAAAGTCTTATTTTTTAGTCTGGATGGAATGAAAATATATTTAAAAACTGTTAAGGTCAATAATATTTGCTCGTTTCAGATTTTTTTCCTCTGTTTCACTACAGAACAAACCACTGTTAAAAGTTATTTTCCAATTAACAGAACTTGCCTAGTTAAACGAATTAAAATAAGCTAAATATTTAGCTTAAATATTTTACAGGAGGGCTAATAATTAGTTGGTATAAGTATGGATGAGACTTTTTGACAAATTTCTTGGTATATAGCATACAATCACTGATCAAATTTTATGAATGAATGTTCATGAACAATAATATGGCATCCAGGTGAATGATAAAACGATACCTGATTTACACTAGATATTTTGGAAAAATCTTATTTGAAATGTTAATTTGCGTGTCTGCTGCAAAGATGTTTACTGTGCTTCAGAATACAAATGAAATATGAAAAAAACTGCCCTTTTACCAATGTTAGGAGAAAGCAATGACTTCAAAATTTAGGAAATGTTAGGTTTGTGTTTGCTTTGTGTTTGATATCCAATATATCCTTTTTTTTGTGTGTCTGAGAATAGTTCTTACCTTGTTTTTCTGCAACTAACTCTAAAACAGATGCCCAAAGTAGAGCCTGCGGGCCAAAGATGACCCACTGTAACTTTTGATTTGGCCCCCCATTCCATATGATAGGAGAAGTGAGTATGATGGAGAGGGCTGGGACAACGCCTTTAACACAGAGATCATCATTTCTAATTTGACGTAACATTTTTTGTTTGTTTTATTGTTAAGCTACAAAAAAGCCAACTTAAATTAAATGTAAATAAATCAAATTTTTTTTAAAATGTAAATACTGTCACTCAACGAATACAGAGGTATGCAGAAGACATCGGCAAGCAAATCAAAGCAAAAGTTAGTTGTAATTCTGTTATAAATCAGATAGTTTTTTTTGTAATAAGTGCTATATCAAATGTAAAAAAAAATGTATTAGTTAATATAAAGCAATGTTTTCTAGTCATTTTTAAACATTATTAAATGAACTATAAAATTACGCATGGCAACTATATTTATCTTAGGCCCACTAGCCTCAATCAAGTTTGTTTTTTGGCCCTCCATAAGAACAGGTTTGTTCACCCCTGCTCTAAAACGATCATTTTCTTTGGAATTTTTAGAGGCCTAAATAGTTCATAAAAGGCATAAAATGTTGTGCTACAAAAAACAAAACACAAAATAAAACAAAAACGGGTTCAAATGATCCGAATCATTGAGCAGCAGAATCAAATCCTCAGTAAGTTCTCTTGATAGGCGGAGCGCAGCAGCACAGTTTGTTCCATCATCACGTTGCGCACATGGCGTATGATGTGACTGCGCCACACCTAACCGTGTCCGAGCTGGAGATCGCAGCCTGGAACTCACTTGTGTAATAGTTGGGGGCAATCAGTGGAGCCCATGCTGCTGCTGCTCCACTGCTGTGCCTCCCCTCATGACCCAATAAACGGCAGAAGCAGAGCAGGAGGCGGGCGGTGTACGAACGACAGCCTTTTACGGTTTCGATACGATTAAAGAACAATAAGTATAGTTACAAGTCTAACGCTGTGACCAAAGTCAACACTGAGACATTTGTAATGTTCCGCTGGTCTGTTTAAAATGGGCTTGTTTTTATACATCGCTGGATCGGCTAACCCCACCGAGGCCACAGTCTATGAGGTGAGGAAAGTCTTTTAAAAATATTTTCAAACTTTTGCCGGTTGTTTGTGTTCAACTTTATACAGCTGGGATTTTAGTGCATGCTTCAGGCTTTGCCACTTGTTGACAAGCAGATTGAACGTTACGAACATTTGATCTATAGTTCGTAGCACGTGTTTACGTAGTTGACAAAGTTCAACTATCGGTTTATTTCTTTTGCAATCTGATACATCTGTTTGTTTCTAGACTTGCGTGCTAACCAATAGTCTTGCGTCAGGTCACGGAAGTGTAGGACCGTGTCTGGAATCTCGTTTGGCTGCTTAACTTACTTGACAGCATTTTGGGGTCTAACATGATGGCTAGAATGCTGTCTAGATAGTCATCTTCCTAGGTTTTGAAGCACGCCTGAGAGTAAGACTGGACCAAGTTCAGTAAACAACAGTATACAGTGTTAGCATTAGCTAAAATTCAACAGATTTACAGACTTGTACAGTAGAATTTGGAATGAAATGGCTTATTTTAACTATAATATAGTTAATAATATAGTCAATCAGAATGTAGCTGTGAATCAGAATTAGCACACAGTGTGTTAATTTAACAAACAGTACCTTAATCTGTACTGTAGCACACGTACAGCATGATGCCCTTACTTTAAAAAAGGTCTATGGATTTTGTTATCACTGGAGATAGTACTGATCTCCTTGTCTGTAGTCCAAAGGAGTGAAATTATCATTGAAATGTGCTGAGTGAAATGTTCTTTTTTTTTCGGATTGGCTTTTGAGGGATCTTTCTGTACTTGTTATTGATAAGAAGTTTTTGAAGCGTGTGTTATATATATGCTGGGTTTTTGTTTATGCAGGCTCATCAGTTTGTCCTTTACAATCAGATTTAAAACATCTGTGGCATAAAAAGTATGTTAGTGTAAACCTTCCCTTAATGGCTTCAGTATTTTTGTAGGACTTTTGTCTGTGTAATCATGATAATGCTAAACTTTCATCACAGTAATCATGATAAAAATAATCTTTATAGTTGTGTTTTGTTGTTTAAATACTAAAATTGACTTTACTTAAAGTGAATCAACCCATTATCTAAAAATTATGGAACTTAATTATGTGCATAATTCTAAAAATTAAGCCAATTTAACAGTTCTAGACAAGTTAATTCACTTTTTTTAAGTAAACCTGTCACTTTTAGCACAATGGGTTTACTACACTTTTTTGTGTAAAGTAACTAATCGATTTGTACAGTGCAGAAAATGTTAGCATTAGCATTAACTGATAATCACTTTTTATGAGTATTTATTAATCTTTGTTAATCTAAAGTTAAAGACAACTGTTCATTTTATCAGCATAGATCCAATAAACGTACAATTCGATTTAGTTTAATAGTAAATAGAAAAAATATACTTTTAATATTATAAATAAATGATATTTTAGATGTATTTTCATTATTGCTCTTGAACATTTAGACAACATGCATTATAATTATTTAGACTGTTTAGACATTTGATTGAACTTTTTTGTCCTTAACACACTGTTCTTAACACACTATTATGGTTTAGTAAATTAAAGCTGCAAATTTGTGTTATGATTTCTCTGGAACTTGTTAGATGTCAAGACAGTTATATAATAACAGGTTTGGGTCTGAGCTTGGAGTTTCTTATTTATTATTTTATTGTCATAATATAGTTATTAACTAACATCTATGAAATTAGATGCTTTCTCCTACACACTCCTTTATCACTAAGTTTTGTTTTCTAAAATGGTACACTGAAAAAAATAAGTAAAATTTGCCAGTAATACTGTAAAATTTACAAGTACACTATCAATTAACAATTACAATTGTGCTTTAGTTTTACACCACAATTGAAATTGTTAGTTTACAGTGTTCTTGTAAATTTTACAGTATTACTGGCAACTAAAATTGCCAGTAGTATTGTAAATTTTACAGTAATTTTTTACAGAGTAGATCAAAATCAGCCAAATGTGCTGGGTAGGTATACAATGCTTATTCTTTATATGGAATAGAGGCAACGCATCTTTTTCCATAGAAGTGTCCACATCAATTTCTGATTGTTTTTACCAGGGATGTTCAGATCAAATAACATGATTGGAAATTGGGTCTGGTCATGTGGTTTCAGACTCGATCAGAATCGGTTGTTACTTCCTGATCAGGACTCGAATAAACAAAAAGAACTGTTGAATGTCAAAATAAGGTGAATTTAAATAAATAAGGAACACCCTTGACCTGTTTTTCGCTCTTCTTTATTCCTTTTTTTAATCTATTATAGAAGTATCAGATCGGGTTTCGCTATCGGCAAATATTCAAAATCACTCTGACTTGGCCTCGAGGGCAAAAAACCTGATTGGGACATTCCTAGTTTTTACACAGAAAGTATATTAAATATTAAGGATGCATTGATACTGGTATCTGTATCAGGCTCGATACTGAGCTGATGTACTCATGAAAACACACATATATTAAAGACCGATAATGATGAGTTCACTGACAGAACTTTTTCAGCACACACTGAGGCTCCAGCGTCAGGAATACAATGTCAGACTCAGCAGTGTAGAAATATTTCAAAATGAAAGATTGGTGTGTGGTGTCTTATTTCGGTGCCACTCAAATTCCTGAGCTGTCAGATTGATCAGGAACATTATTTCCTCAATGAGAAAACTCATGTGAATGTCAGAAAGCTTTGATGCAGGAAATCCAAGACATCTTTGTAATAATGTTAATGTTGTGTTACCCAACAAAAGAAAGGTTTTTGTATAAACTCAGCTGCTCAATCTTTTTTATTCTGTTGCCTTTACACATTCTTCCCTTGTCTGACCGCTGCTGAGCATCATGTGAACACAGAATAAACACATAATAATCATCACACCACATTCTTGGAAGCATGTAACTGCAGCAGACACCTTTTCTGGCGACAGCAGGCGGAACGTTAGCTTGGCTAGCTACATTAAACCTGTCAATAGGCAACATTTCCACTCAGCCTCCCCACTTTTGAGGTTAGTTCAACAAACTGCACGCAATCTCTTCTTCAGGAGCCTGTCTTTCAGCTCAATTTTTAATCCACAGCAGCATAGATTTTAACAGAGGACATGGTGTATGTTTAAGAATCGATTGTTATTATAACTGCATCTGTGCTGTTCTTTGTCATTACATACAAAATGTCTCAGGGAGGAAATGGTTTCTCATACAGTAAAGTTGCTTCGTGAAAATACACATATGAACGCAGACTTTATGATGTTGCTTATTTAGTTGCAAACGTTGTATCTTTGAATACAAAACATTACGCTGTCTGTGGCAGTATCCATCATACTGTCATGCTTAGAAAAGTCAGACAGACAGACACCCAGTCAATGCAGTGTACTGGACCACAGTGATTGATAGAGATTAATTAATTAATTAAATTATGTATTTGTTTGTTTATATTTTTTTTAAACAGGAAAAGATAATTGGGCCTGATCTGTTTTTCAGCAGATTCCTGCTCTGCAGAACATAAAAACTTACAGACATCTTTAACATCTCATCCATCAACACATGAGAACAGTACAAACAATCACCAAACATACAAAATAAAGAGAATCAGGCTACCATCTCACTAGCTAGAGCGATAGTTCATCAGATGACGAGCATGGGATTTTATTTTTTTCAGTTTCATAGTTTGTATTGTTTTTAGATGTTGTGGGATCTCATGCAGGCTTTTGTGAATACATAAAATAAAGATCTCTGGCCATATCAGTTTTCAGAAGCCAGTAACAGCAAACATCCATTTGTTAGAGATCAGGTGAAACGATCAGTCCATGTATTCAATTTTGGTACCAAAGTACAAAGAGCTGCTGAGGTAGCACTATTAAAAATTTGATGGTACAGTTTAATCCCGGTGTTCTTAATGTAATTTTGAAATGATAAAGCATTAGGGAGTGATAGAGCAAAGCAGTGATGTGTCCATCCAGAAAGTCTATTGTGGATCTTATAGGCCCTATTGTATGGTCTAGCTAGTGGCTCCAAGATATCATTTGTTGTGAGTGACCAAACAGGCAAACAGTATGACAAGGTGGACAAAATTATGGCTTGAAGATAAGTTTCAGAAACAGAAAGATATACAATATTAATACAATTAATTTGTACATTTGTATTAAATATTGTTTTGTAATGACCCAAATATTTTTAGCCTCAGGCTAAGGGCTTTTCTTTATTTATTTTAAAAACAATTGGATTAAGAGATGTGACTAATTTGTTTTTGCTTAGTTTTTTTAATGGAAACAAAAGCTGCACTTGAGCATAGAAAATAAAGGTACGCGAGCTGGGGTGGTACCTTTTCTAAAGGTACAAATTTGTACCTAAAGGTCCATATTAATACCTCAAGGGTACAAATTAGTATTTACTTTTGATATTTACTTTTGAGGTACCAATATGAACCCTTCAAGTACAATCATGTACCTTTTGAAAAAGTACCACCCCAGTGACAGCTCGTGTACCTTTATTTCTGAGAGTGTACAGAGAGGGAGAATCTTTTTGTGACTGAAAAAACAACCCACATATTGCAAACTTTCCTCTGCAGTAATGTCAAGAGGAGTTATGAAAAGCAGTACTTTTTAATACACTGTAAAAAATGCAGGGTTCCACACAATTCATTCATGTTGTCCCAACACAAATTGATTAAGTTAACTTAACACTTTTAACAAATTTATATGGATTGAACATAAAAATTAAGTTGTCCTAATGAAATCTCATGAATTGTGTTGTTTCAGTTCATTTTAAATAAGTAGTTTGAACAAGCAAAAAAAATAATAATTTGAGTGTATGAGTATAGGCCTGTCACAATAATCAATACAACACATAGACTTGACCTCAATTATTTTTGGTGATGCAATTAGAGTTGCCCCGATACCATAAGTTCATCTTACGATACTATACCAGCTAAAGTATCACGATACCAAACAGTATTGCAATATTACTCAAATTAAAATAGTCAGAAATGCGATATTTTAGGTGTTATAATAGGTCTACTTCGAATTTAATTTATAATTCCCTTATTATTGAAACAAAATATTATTTGCTCGTTACTACACCTATGAAAAATACATTAAAATAAAGATAACAAATTTTACTAAAAAAGAACATTTTCCAACAAAAATAAGCTATATGAAAGGGTGAAAAATTGTTTCAATGTTTCCAGTTCCTATTTTGGGTTTTTAATCTATTGTTTTTTTTTTATATCTTACAATCCAAAGTAATTCAAAATTTCACTTTGAGTCATTCTTTTTAAGAGATTGTTGCAGATGTTGTAGCTACTAAATCAAGTAGTGTCCATGAATAAGTGGTAACCTTGGTATTTCTTGGTAACTTGGTCATCCTTGTGTTAAGCAGCACAAAAAGTTTGAGTTACAGTTTTTCATAATTACAAGCGGTCCCAAAATAATTGGTCTCACTGTGTGACCACTTGGAAAACAGCTAAATCCCCCAAAAGTATTGGTATAGACAAGTGCAAAAAAAAAGTATCGGTACTTGTACTTTGTCTTTAAAAAGTAGTATCTGTGCATCTCTTAGAAATAAATGTCTACTTACAGTAAGTTTCCAAAAAAAAAGTAAATAAAAGATCAGAATATGCTGAAATAATGTTCCATTATCATTCAAACAAACTGATATGTTTAAAAAGTGTACAACTTATAAGAATATATTTCTGACATGTTTTAAAATATATAAAATAAGCAAATACAATACATTTGATTATATTTTAAATAATAAAAAATGTCTTGCTGACAAATAGGTCAAATCAGGAGAAATAATTCAAATTATTAACTAGGGACTTCCCTCCTTAACAAGTCATTCATATATCATCAAAAATGATCTTTTCATTTACAATTTACCTGCTGTCTTCTGCAAATTATGTAAATATGTAATAATCAATATATATTTTGATAAATGATAGATGTGGTAATCATTCTTGTGCTCATTGGGGGAAAACAAAATTTAAAGCTGTATTGCCCATATATTTTTTGATGCTTGAAAATCCATTTTTCGCTTTTAAATCAAATAAGATTAATCATTCAATAAAACTAGTGTATACTATTAGGGCCTTGATGACCTATAGACATATTGAAATGTCTTAAACTAAAAACAAAGAAAAAACAACGACATACAACCTTTAAATCAGTCTGAAGAAACTAACTGCATGCTAACTATACTGTAGATATTCGTATTAGATAAAAGGTTGATCACATGACCACATAACCAAAAATTAACCACAGTTAAAGTTAAAGGGAATATATGCTCAAGGGGCTATTGTGTTATACAGAGCAATTTTTTTTGTGGTCAATAAAAATGAAAGCCCCCTGTTTACCTAAAAGTCACTCCGAGGTTTTAGCTGACTCAGAATTAATCATCTCTTGATTAAGGATATTTGGAATTGTTGAAGAGAATAAAAGCCGGGGATTAATATTACACAGCGGTGGTCAAATCAATCAACAGCTTTAAGTGGCCATAGCCAGTTCTGGTGCAGGATTATTATTTAATGCCGTATCATATGCTGTCGCTGATACTCCACTTCTCACTGAGACTGTGGAAAAACAAGCTTAGTCAGTCAAGTATTGTGATTAGACTGGCCAGCGTTATCAGTCACTTCAGCAGCTTCTCATTATATCCTTCTAAACTTTAATTAGTTTGCTAATATGATGTTTTCTGGCACTGAAACAAGATATATGGACTGCAGTTTTTCTTTATCTGCCAGCAAGTGTCTTCCACATGGCAGTCATGATCTTCTGAACACATTTAGGCCTTTTTTTAAACTACAATTTTGTCATTGTTTACAAACTCTGATGTTATTCTTATGTGAATAAATCAAACTAAACTAAATCAAATTAAATGTGAATAAATAAAATAAAATTGAAATAAAATCGAAATAATTTTGAAAAAAATTTTTTAATATTGAATGTATTGGTCAACTGTCATTCTGTTTTTAAACTGAATGAACTGGTGCTAATTGAGATTTATGAATTTGCAGTTGTTGCACAAAGTCTAGCAGTCAAGGTCAGGAGTTTAATTTCATTCATCATTCTGCTTAGCATGAAATATTTCCTTTTAATAATCATTCACCGTGATCATCATGTTCATTTAACTGCAGTGTTTCTCATACAATAAGTGAGCTTAGGGCTGCTCTGATTATAGTTTTATCGGTGAAGCCGCTCTTTCTGACGATCCATAAGCATACATTTTTTTACAATCCCAGTCTTTCGGCTGTGTTCTTTCAGACCAATGCTATTCACCTTTAGAGTCCCTGGGGGAAATGCCTCCACACAAGTAGCCAACTTGTTTTATTCTGTAAAATATCAAGAAAAGTGCAAATTTAAAAATTTTAAAAGAACAAAAAGAGAATTCTTCAACAAACCCTACACCTCAGAACACGTGTGCCTCATGGAACCTTCCTTTAATGTTTTTGAATCTCGAAGCTGATTGGAGGGGATGACATTATAACATCTTGTAACAGTAAATAATGTCTGATTATTTATATTGGGATAAACTGTAAAAAAAAAAGGCTTTAAAGCCTGCATTTTGGAAAAAATGCATCTTTATCTGTATGTTTTGGCCTTCCAAAACCTGAAATAGTGTTTTTGTCCTGCAAAACCGTTTGAAGTTGTTTTTCTCCCAAGTATGAACATTGAGTTCAAGTCTTAGCAAGGATTGTCTATGAAAACTGAGGTGTTACAAAATGATGAGAACTGTTTAGTCATGTGATTAGTATTGTATTGATATTTAAGTTAGCTATGGTCATACAGTTTGTTCTTAATTTTACAGTGTTACTTTGTACATTCTTCATACATTTGTTGAAGACAAAAGTATTAGCCTTTTGTTTCAAATATTTCCCAAATCATTTGACAAAGCAAGGAATTGCTCACAGTATTTTCTGTAATATGTTTCTTCTGGAGAAAGTCTTATTTGTTTTAAGTAAAACAAGGTAAATATTATTAACCACCCTAATAAACTTTTTTTTTGGATTGGCTACAGAAAAAAACACTGTTGTGCAATGACTTGCCCATCTAACCGAACTGGTTTAGTAAATCTAATTTACCTAGTTAAGCCTTTAAATTGCACTTTAAGCTAAATACTTACAACATAAGTAGTAAAATATTATGCATTGTTATCATGGTAAAGGTAATAAATATTAATTAGAAATTGGTCACAATTATGGTCAAAAACAAGTTGAAAATATTCAGTCAGTTAAACAGCACTTAGGGAATATTTGAAAGCATTTTCACAGGAGTATAATGATTTTGTTTTCAGTTGTACCAGCAAAGATAAAAGAACATGCTTTGCTCTTGGTGTATTTTGATAGAACTCGAGGGTAGTTATGTTTCACACTGAACATGGATTAGTGATTGAGTGTGAGATGAACACATACTATAAGTAAGTATTGATTGTTTTCAATAATTATTGATTATAAATAATCAAATTATATAAAATAATTAGAAAAAAACATTTTACACATAACCAGTGTGGTTGCATTTTTAGATTTGCCATTGAGCAACTCTTGGATGAGAGCATTTTGGAACAAAAGCTGTGTTTTTGAGTTTTATAACTGAAATGTATAGCAGGTTTAAAATAAAAGTGCCCAAAATTGAATTCACCTTTACATTGCTCAATGACCAACACTTGTGGTTACCGTTAGCTTGGACTTTACAGAAACTGACTTCATTCATTGACTTAAAATGACCTTGAAGCATTGGTTGAGAGTAATTGCAAAAATGGGTCAGTCAGAAAAGCTGAATTATTTCTGAGAACAGGTCTTGCATCATTTGTTTGCAGATTCCACATGGCTTGATATTTAGTATTCAGTCAGTGCTGTGTGATTTGTACATTTTTGTGTGGCCTAAGTGTTCAAATAACTTTTTTTGGGTCATCGTCTGCTTAATAATATCTAGAAACGGTGTGTCTGTTCTCATACTGTCAACATTGTGTATAATTTCTGATGTTTGTGGTTAGTGATAAACGATGCACTCCAGGCGCTCTTGCAGTCCTTGGAAAGAATGTTGTGAAGGAAATGGCACAGGGTCATCATGAGCTACACTTGACCTGCTCAGCAGAACAGAGGCATTTCTGGAATTCTGCGTCTAATTTGGTCTCGAATCTTGTCTTGCTTTTATTGTGGTTAGTCATTATGCTCAGCAATGCATGTGTGTTGTGTAAATAAATGTGTGGTTAAAATAAAACAGGTTGCTAAAACGTTCCATTAAAAACAGTAAAACACAGCCTGTTTATTCAGGCTCATAACCCAATACATCATAACTGATATTTAACAGTTATATAAACTTAACACTAATTGATACGCATCATAATGCAAGATCTGAGATAAGTGATTTGATGCTTTAAAATTATTGTTTGTAGGTTGCTCTTTTTATAAACAGCATGCGGTGATATAATGCTGTAAAGTCACTTCACGGATAACAAAACACCCTGAACATGAAACAAAATTAATCTTGTGTATATTTTGTGGCTAAAGACCCTTTGTATAAAAAAAAGCTGCATACAGTAGATTTTAGAAGTATCCCCCAAGTCCCCTCAATTTTTTTTCAGGAAACTGTAAAGAACGTGTTATTTTATTCATTTTAGTCCCTTTTAGTCCCTTGGTCGGCTTTGTCCCTTTAATAATCAGGGGTCGACACTGTGGAATGAACTGCCAATTTATCCAGCATATGTTTGACGCAGCGGATGGCCTTCCAGCGGCAGCCCATCACTGGGTAACATCCATACACACTCATTCAACCTCATACATTACGGCCAATTAAGCTTATTCAATTCACCTATACCAGATGTCTTTGGACTGTGGGGGAAACCGGAGCACCCTGAGGAAACCCACGCGAACACAAGGAGAACATCCAAACTCCACACAGAAATGCCAATTGACCTAGCTGGGACTCAAACCAGCGACCTTGTTGCTCTGAGGCAACTGTGCTAACCACTGAGCCACCATGTCGCTGTAAAGAACATGTTAAATTGCGAAAAGGAAAAGGCTAAAATTGGCATTTAAAACTCCCAAAATAGGCAAACTACAGCTTATCTTGTGTTTGGGATTCAGTTTATTAATCAAAATGCATACAGATGAGAAAGAATACACAAGAACACATTGACTGCTATACAACACAGTCAGTTAATAATATTTAAATGGTTCTGCACATTTATATTTTCAAAATACTTCATTATGTGTGGTTTATTGAAAACATTTTCCCACAAGATCAAATCTTATATTATATAAGATTTGTGATCCCCCCCAAATTCTGATGGTATGATAACCTTGGATAAAATGAATGCGCTTTGACAGTATTGTGATTACTGCTCTAAAATATATTCTTTTAAAGTGTCTGGGTAAAAAAACAATACATACATTTTATGTTGAGAAACATTTCAAATATTTTGGGACAGTAAACATCATGTCAGGCTAAATAACTCAAATCAATTGTTGACTTCTGCTGTCTTCATTAGTTTCAAAAACACAGATTTCTTTACAGTTTAAAACGCCATCTTTGGATATATTTTCTGCTGTAGATACTGTTGTCCCAAAAAAACGTAAATAAAAAATTGTACACATACTTAGGAACTGTATAGCAGAAAATTTTGATGGTTTTAAAACCTTGACTCTTCCAAACCGTGGTATACCTTGAAAACGGTTATCGTCCCATGCCTACTACACACACACACACACACACACACTACAATGCTTTAATGTGAAAATGTGTGTCCTGTTCAGTATAATGCAAATTGTGCATACAAAAACAAGCTGTTTTAAGTGTTTAATGTGATAGAAGTTAAAATTACTTATAAGGTTATTTTGATTCTTAAACATGTAAATTGGCAGCTCTATTATTATACAGATTGTTTTTAAATTCGAATTTTTTTTCCTTGAAGTTATTAGTAATAATTTGTTCTCCCCGTGTTTGCGTGGGACATGCGGTACAGGTGAATTGGGTAGGCTAAATTGTCCGTAGTGTATATGTGTGTGTGAATAGGTGTGTATGTGTTTCCCAGTGATTGGTTGCAGCTGGAAGGGCATCCGCTGTGTAAAACAAATGCTGGATAAGTTGGCGGTTCATTCCGCTGTGCTGACCCCAGATTAATAAAGGGACTAAGCCGAAAAGAAAATGAATGAATGAATTAGTAATAATGGGCAGCACAATGGCGCAGTGGGTAGCACAATCGCCTCACAGCAAGAAAGTTGCTGGTTCGAGCACTGGCTGGTATTTCTGTGTTGAGATTGCATGTTCTCCCTGTGTTCGCATGGGTTTCCCCCAAAAGTCCAAAGACATGAGCTATAGATGAATTGGGGAAGCTAAATTGTCCGTAGTGTATATGAATGTGTGTGTGGATGTTTCCCAATAGGTTGCAGCTGGAAGGGCATCCGCTGTGTAAAACATATGCTGGATAAGTTGGCGGTTCATTCCAATGTGGCGACCCCAGATTAATGAAGGAACAAAGTCGAAAAGAAAATTAATGAATGAAAAATTTATAATAATTGTTTTTACAAGCACTAACTTGTTTTTACTTTCTTTTTTTTACGCTGTTGACATTGCAATCAGACACATTTTAACTATTTAGCGAAGTGTCACAGAACAAAGCAGTGATTGGCATTGGGAACAGAATGTAAAGCATTTTTTCTGTTACTTCTTCATTGTTTTGTGCGTCTATTCCCATAATACTGAAGGAGCATCTCATTATAATACAGCCCTCCTTGCACTCCTCTGTGTCTTGGAATGTTTTTGTAGACCAATCGCTGTCCCCTGTTTGACTGAAGTGTGTGTGTGTGTGTGTGTGTGTGTGTATTCCTCTCCTGTGTATCATGACTGTTACACTGAAAAGGACTTTCACAAGGCTGAAGCACTTTGGATTAACATGTCTGAACCGCGCCAGAAGACGAGAATGGTAGATCACATAACTTTCTTAATCATTAACCAGCTCATGAAAGGAACAAACATGCTTAATTATTATGCTACCTTTCAATGCTTTTCTGCTGGATTTATCTTCTTGCGATCTGCTTTCTTGAGAGTAACAGGAATGTGTAACTGGATTTGCTAAAAAAAAAAAAAGAGAAAAAAAAATATTGAAAACTTGAGTAAAGGTTAGACTGAGTTAAATATTTGAGTTCAATATTCGAGATGGTTTAGTTTACTTTACTATATATATCGGAGATGCTTTGTTTGAAGATATTCTACTTCTATTTTCAGTTATTTTATATTGTAAAACATTGTGCAGTGTGACCCATAAAAGCTATGATGTTTATTTATTACTCATTTCATCATGTTTAAATGATGTCACCAGTGTTTTCTCAGTCCTCGTCCTCGCACAACAATGTGCTGCACATATGCTTCTCTTTGTACATCAGACATTTGTTCTAATTATATGACAAGTGCCCTGCAAAGTGTATGATTCATTCAAATAGCATTTTATTGTGTGATATGTTATTTTTTCATTGTATTTTATTAACAGAGATTGTTACATGGGGCTGGGCGATTAATCAAAAATTAATCGAAATAGACATTCGGAACCTGTAATCGATAAAATTTGACCAGGACATTTCTTTTAATTACTTTCTCCCCATCTGATCTCTGATGAAGTAGGACGATGGATCCATTCTTGAGCCTTACTTTGCACTACATTGACAATGATTGGAAGCTGCGCCAGAGATGTCTTGAGATGACATATTATCCATTACATTAAAATTATTATTTACATTAAATTATTTGTTAACAGAAGATTTAAGAAATGCACTGTTTCAAATATTGTTTACAGGATATACAAGAGTTATTTTAGTTAGAGGAGACACTGCTTATTTTCTACTTTTAATAGGAAAAACATGAAAATAAAATATTAAAAATCAAATGAATTTTGTTTCCAAAAGTGCAAGTTATTTATTTTCACTTTTTTCTAAGCAAAAAATGACTGTTCATTTTAGGCAATGTGTGCTTTAATTTCAGTTTTTCAATGGTGATGTTCAATAAATAATCATAGATTGTGTGTCTGTGTCTGTGTCTGTGTCTGTGTCTGTGTGTGTGTGTGTTTCCTTCAATTATTTTAGAATCAGGTAATGCACCCTTCATTCAGAAATCTCTCCCGTGTAATATGTGAGCATATTTACTGTACAAAATTTGTCAGTGACCTATGAGGGCAAAAAATAAATATATTAAAAAAATAAAGTAATTGTTCATTAATTGTAATCGAGTTCAAATTTTAGGCAAAGTCGCCCAGCCCTAATGTCACACAGTAATCTCGTGGTCAGGTAGTGAGCAAAGAAGGAGAAGGTTCTAGGGAACAATGCACATCATGTAGGGACGAGTCGGTCAGAACATTTCATGCATGGAGCTCTTCAAACGAGCTGGTCATTTGAATCAGCTGTGAGAGAGACATGCAAAATATACAGCGTGAGGAGCAGGTTTATGTTTATTTGATTTCAGGTTTTATCTGACAAATCGTATCTTGTTTTATATGATTGCCAGTATACTCTAAAACATTAATTACACCCAATTATGGCATTTTATAATAAAATAAATACTTTATCACTGTAATATTTTGCTTATACTGAGTTTAAATTATGTTGCGATGATGGCATATAATGTTGAAGTCAGAATTATTAGCGCCTCTGTTTATTTTTTTCCCTCAATTTCTGTTTAACAGAGGAAATATTTTTTTCAACCCATTTCTAAACATAATAGTTTTAATAACTCCTTTTTAATAACTGATTTATTTTTATCAGTTATTATTTATTATTTTTTTTATCAGTTTTATTTTGCCATGATGACAGTACATAATATTTCATTAGGTATTTTTTAAGACACTTCTATACAGCTTAAAGTGACATTTAAATGCTTAACTAGACTTAACTAATTAGGTTAACTAGGCAGATTAGAGTAATTAGGCAAGTTATTGTATAGCGATGGTTTGTTCTGTAGATTATCGAAAATAAAATATAGCTTAATATAGCTAATAATTTTGACCATAAAATGGTTTTAAAAAATTAAAAACTGCTTTTATTCTAGCCGAAATAAAACAAATAAGATGTTCTCCAGAAGAAAACATATTATCAGACATACTGTTAAAATTCCCTTGCTCTGTTAAACATCATTTAGGAAATATTTAAAAAAGAAAAACAAATTCAAGTGGGGGCTAATAATTCTGACTTCAACTGTATGTATGGAAATATAATTGTACCAAATCATTAGTATGTAGTAGTGTGTAGGCTTCCATGGTACATATGTGTATGTATGTGCAGTGTATTGATCGATATTTTCATACACTGTAGTAGATAAAAATAAATACTACATTGGTTTAAACACAGACCTACAAACATTGATTACTATAGTGAATTTAAAAATTTATATTTTTTTGTTTGTGGCTGTTCAAGAGAAAAATTGTGAATATCTATTGTTTTCTTATTGAGAAAAATATCTATTGTTTTCTTTATTTCAGCAGGTACTTCACTGTGAGGGTGTGAATAATAAGAGCTATGTGTGTGAATCAGGACACTGTTGTGGAGAGTCCCAGTGCTGCAGCTACTACTATGAGCTCTGGTGTAAGTATATCCTCATGTTTGATGTCAAAATAGCAGCTGTTTTTATCAGAATTCATAAGAATTGAATTAGGGATGCATTGTTTCACTGAGAAGAAATCAGAACTGGCTGAAACTGGCTATTTGCTTCAGTTTGAAATCTAAATACAAGTACTATATGCTAATACTTTATACTACAAAGTCTATAAAGAAAATGTTAATACGAAACATCTTTACACAACTAACATGGCAAAGAAATCATATCTATAATGGCATACCTACAAAATTATGAATGTACACAGACCGTTTAATGAGGTATAACGTCTTCACTGAATTCAGAGCAGACACAGACTCGTTTTATGTATTGCTGTGTGAAGACGACTAGAGATTAGTTGCACCCAGAGAGAGACATCATGATCCTGACAGGCAGCACAGGTCTTCATTTGCTTCATCTTTAAATGCTGTATGGATCGTATTTATGTCTTTGGCCAAATTTTAATACAATTCATTTATAGGCCATTTCTTGTGGTTTATATTTTAAAGGCTAAAGCTTGAGTAAACATCTGTACTTAATGTATTTGGGCTTTGTTAATAAAATTGTGCATTATTACATTTTATGTGTGGATTATAGTATAAGTAAGCTGTTTAAAAAATCTTCTGCTTTTGGCATATAAAATATTGGAGCAAAATCCTAAATACGTAAAGTTAGATTGTCACGATGTCTATTTTTTGTTGTATGATATATTGCACCAAAATATATTGCGATTTATCTATATTGATATTTTAAGACCACTTTAAGAAGATTTTATGCCACTCATTATATAATGCTGGATTGACAATACAATATCATCATGACACAAGTACGCTCTTCCAAAGAACACATGATATTTTATTCATAAGAATATTTAATTTAATTATGGTCATTTTAACAATAAAAAATATTAGGCAACATATATCCTAAATAAATAATCTTAAATGTTAACAAAAAAAATGTGAGATAAACTTTACTTCATATAATTTATTTATTGTCCACAAGTGGAAATTTATCTTTGGCATTACCACACAACCACATCAGCGTTCATATTACACACATCACAGAAAAAACAGGCAACACAAATACATTCAATGTCAACCCCTGAATTATTAGCTCCCCTGTTAATTTTTTTCCCAAATTTTTGTTTAATGGAGAGAAGATATTTTTCAACACATTTCTAAACATAATAGTTTTAATAACTCATTTCTAATAACTGATTTATTTTATGTTTGCCATGATGACAGTACAAATATTTGACTAGATATTTTCCAAGACACTTCTATACAGCTTAAAGTGACATTTAAAGGTTTAACTAGGTTAATTAGGTTAAGTAGGCAGGATAGGGTAATTAGGCAAGTTATTGTAGAACGATGGTTTGTTCTATAGACTATCGAGAAAAAAAAATTGCTTAAAGGGGCTAATAATTTTGACCTTAAAATTGTTTTTAAAAAATTTTAAACTGCTTTTATTCTAGCCGAAATAAAACAAATAATACTTTCTCCAGAGGAAACATATCAGACATACTGTGAAAATTTCCTTGCTCTGTTAAATATCATTTGGGAAATAATAAAAAAATAATAAATAAATAAATAAAAAATAAATCAAGGGGGGGTGGGCTAATAATTTTGACTTCAACTGTATATCACAATAAAAACTCTATTTAAAACCCTATTCATACTTAGAACCCAGTATTTAAAATTCTAATGGTAGTCGGCTCAAAAGGACATTTGATACACAGTTTGTCTTTACTTGAGGTTGCCTAAAATGTCTTTTTGATGGCAAGAGCTGAAATTTTATATTTAAGGGATGGGAACAATCTTCAATAACGACGTGTACTTTCTCTTTAATTCTCATTGAATAAATTTCATTTATTTGTCTTTGTGCTTTACCCACAATTGCACTAGACATTTTTTACTACTCAACACAGTTTTTGCTTTTCCTTAATTGGCAACAGTACATACCATGCAATCATGTTAAAACCAAGTTCTTGTATACCATCTCTAGAACATCTTGACTCATACCAAATTGTTGTAACCTCCTAATGAGATATAATTTCTGCATTGCTTTTTTATTTTAAATACACTCTGCATTTGCAGCAAATGGCAGTCCAATATTAATGAATGTTCCTAAATATTTAAAACATCCAACTATTTCCAACAATTTTTATGTCCCTCAAGGACCAGAGGTTTCAACCCTTGACTAAGAACTAGTTTATTTCTGCTAATTATCATCTCCTTGGTTTTATTAAAATTTATCTCAAGTGAACTCCTTTTACACCAATTTTGAAGCAAATTTATATAACTATAGTACATGGTATCTCCTTCTGTTACTGTTTTTTTCAACCGACCAACAAGTGCCATATCATCTGCATATTAAAAAAAAGTAACAGAGGCTGTGATATCTGCTACCAGATCTATTTTTAGTTGCCAGACACCCACATGAAAATATACTAGAGTAATTTATAGTAAATACTATAGTGTTTTTTAACCATATTGTCACCAACAACTCCAATAGAGATAGAGATGTTGCACAATCAGCCAAATGTTGCTAGAATAGTTTTTTATATATTGCTGATAAACATTGCACAAAAAAATGAGGTCATGTCCATGTGTTGTGCGATAAGACGATAAATTGATTTTGACCTTAAAAAAAAAAAAAAAAAAAAAAAAAAATTAAAGCTGCTTTTGTTCTAGCGAAATAACACAAATAAGACTTTCTCCAGAAGAAAAAAATGTTATATTATATATTATATATTATTATTATTATATATCATTTAGCTCTGTTAAACATAATTTGGGAAATATTTAAAAAAGAAAAACAAATTCAAAGGGGGGTTAATAATTCTGACTTCAACTGTATATGGCTATTACATATCCATAATACACTGTGATATAGCCGAGCTCGGATCGTTTTGCTTTCTTACTACAATCGATCCGCTCCAGAGTTTGTTTCAATCGAGCCGAGACCACCTCATTCAGGCGATCTTGGACTGAATTATTTTTTTATTTATTTATTTTTTTGTCGCGGATCCGAGCGCAATTGCTGGATTCACATATGCCAAACGAACTGTGCTAACTGGGGAAATGCGCCTGGTTCCGAAACAAAAGTCTAGGTGTGAAAGCACCCTAAGAAAACCTTTTATCAAGGGCTGCATGATATTGAAAAAAAATCTGACATTGCGATATTTTGTTCTTCTGCGATTTATATATCGTACCGGAATGAACCACCAACTTACCCAGCATATGTTTTTACGCAGCAGCTGCACTTCCAGTCGCAACCCAACACTGGCAAACACCCATACACTCTCATTCACACACATACACTACACAATTTAACTTATTTAATTCACCTGCACCGCATGTCTTTGGACTGTGGTGGAAACCCACAGAGCACCCGAAGGAAGCCCACGGCAACACAGGGAGAGCATGCAAACTCCACACAGATATGCCTACTGACCCAGCCATGGCTCGAACCAGCGACCTTCTTGCTGTGAGGCAATCATGCTGCCCACTGCACCACAGTGACACCCACTAGAGAAAACATTAAAGTGAAATAAACAGTGCTTTTTGGTTTTTCAGGCCAGTCAAATTGTATTCAGGTTCGAAAACTGAAAAAATCTAATGTAAAATAACACTGCAAAGATTTTACTGTTTAAATAGTTAAAAAAAAATTCTCTATAAAAGTTACTGAAAGTGTCTGAACGCTTTAAACTCTCAAAGTGCTTTAAAATGTGCAAATGATCAACTTTTGCTCCATTATGGTTAAACTATGCAGTAACTCAACAATACTCAGTATTTTGAACTGTGACTATATAATCCAAATATAATATATATAGTTCCAAACTATATCATCCCAATTTAACATTGCAGATCCTGCGATGTGACTATTGCGGAATGCGCACATTGCGATATCGGTACTCAAACAATATATTGTGCAGCCTCACTTTATTCTATTTATTAAGTCACCCATTAACCCCCAAATCAATCAGTTGTTGAAATAAAAGCTGAAGTAAAATCTGAAAGCAGAATTCTAGCATAACTTGAAGTTTATTGTGTAGTATATGCTGCAGCAACTGATTTGCATAATGTTAGCACTGCATCATTTATCTCCATTTATTTGGGCATGGGGACAATCGTGGATGTTCCTGTATTGAACAAAATCTGGAAAACTGGCTAAAACCTGCCAGTTAATAAACACAGACCTTAAATAAATACACACCCATTTAGCACATCAGGTCCTGTACGAGGCAGACAATATGACATTACAGTGACATTACAATATGACGTGATAATATACTTTATTGTTTGTAAATAAAAAAGGGGGAAACCATATTGGGACTCAGAGAACTGTGAGATACAATGTCACAGAATCGAGCCTTTAAGTTAAGAGGCTCAGAAGATTATAAAATAAATATTCATGCTGAAATGAGGAGAAACAGCTCTTGTACAGGAAGTGAATTCGACTTAAGGCGCTCAGCTTATTGCAGACTGGAGGTAGAATGACATGAGTCTTACAAATCCTTATGCTGAGAGTGTGACCGTTTGTTTACGAGCTGTGGTTTAAGTCTAAGAGGAATTAGTCCAGCTTTATGAAGTGGTATAGAGAGTACAGATGCATGCTTGAAATGTTTAGATTATTTTGGTACAGGATCATTTCCACGTGTGTTATTCATTTATATCATTTCTTTTTTCTCCAGGGTTTTGGCTGGTTTGGGCCATCATCTTCATCTTGAGCTGCTGCTGTGTTTGTCATCACCGTCGCACCAAACACAGACTACAACAACAGCAGCGACAGCATGAGATCAACCTCATTGCCTACAGAGAAGTTCACAACCACACATCTCTGCCCTTCTACTTCAGTAATGCCATGTCCATTCTTTACTTTGCCATAATTGCTTTGCTAATTTGTTCGAAGGAAAGAAAATAGAAATAGAGAGAGAATAAAGACAGAAAGAGAGAAAAAAGAAAGACTTATTTTTAAAGCTAGGGGTATTATTACTGGTCCCCAAAACGTTTTATTGCACTTTGAGTGTCAAGAAAATCTCTATATAAATTTAATGAAGAAAAAATGTATAGATGACAAGCTTTTAAATGTATATGTGCATATTAATAATACTTTAAGACTTATTAACGTGGTAATTATGACAAAATAATACGATTAAATTTGTTAACATTAGTTATACACATTAGATCATTAACTTCTACAGCATTTTCTTTTTTCAGTTTGTCTAATGTTAGTTTCAGCATTTACTAAAACATTGACTGTTATTTAATGCACTGTGAACTAACATGAGCATTAGCCAAAATTCCTTATATTTACTAATGTATTTCCTAATATTAACAAATGAAACCCCTTTGTACATTGTTTATTAATGTTTATGGTAATTTACATTATTAACATTCACGTTATATAACATTGTTAACTTTGATTAATTTGTGATTAACAAAACAATATCAACAATTAAAAACAGCAAGTGATGGAAAAGTAATGTAGATCTACATTAAAATTACGAGTAATTACGAGTGCTGTTTAATGCTGAGAAGTTTTAACACATTTTTAACATAGTTTTAATAACAACATTTTAACTTAACTAGGTTAATTCGGTTAACTAGGCAAGTTAGGTTTGTTAGGCATTGGATAACTGGTTTGTTCTGTTTCCAATTTAATAAGTGAGGGTGGCTATTTTTACATTTATAAACATGTAAGTTTAATAAATATAACTTTTTATACTGTGAAAAATGTGCTTTGTTAGACATAGCTTGGAAAATATAAGAACAATAATTCAAATTTGAAAAGAGGGCAGAGGAAGGTCTTTAACTGTATACTGTATGTTTCTCATTCAGTTTTTTTTAATCTTAGAAAGTCTGATTATTTGAGTCTCTACAAATGGACTAATGTCAGCAGCATGTACAGCAGCAAAGAATGTGTTTTGATGAAAAGGAAAAGATGTTTTCCCATTTCTTCTTAGACAGTTTTGTTATTGATGAGCTTGACCTGGTTTTGCTGAAAGATGAGATGAATCACAAACACCTACGTCTGTTACTCAGCACCTGCTGTCTGTCTGTTTACCCTCACTGAGAGCATGTGTAAAACACGGTGTTATCAAATATTTGGTCTGAGTTTTTTTTCTATTTCTCTTTTCCATGCCATGGGATAGCACATTTTGATCAAAGTCCCTTTTTGAGGCATGTGAGTTCCCATTTCCCATCCTGGACAACTTGACACCCAGGCTGTTGTTTTCTATGTAGGCAAATATCTATGCAAATAGAGCTGCTGTCTTAAAACCTTTTTTTCCCCCAATAAATTATCAAAATTACATTTAAATATTTATCCTGTATTTTAAACAAACAATGAAATTCAACATTAGTTCAGATCAGATAAATGTAATAATTTAAATGATATTAGCTTTTATTAGCTCACATACTGTATATTCTTACAGTGCTCTTATTGATACAGTAATAAGCAGTATGTCGTTTTCACTGCTAGAGAGCACGTATTCACAAAAAGCAAAGGCGTAGTTTGAGTGTGGAATCATGGGAGTTTTGGGATTTCACCCAAAATTTTAAAGAGACACTTCACTCACTCTCAGGCCATTTAAAGATGTAGGTGACTTTTTGTCTTCTTCTGTAGAACACCCGAGGTCCTTGGTCCATATAATGCAAGTCAATGGTCACCCATTTTAGAGATTAATAATAAACCTATACAAACAAATCCGAATCACTTTGCCTCCTCTGAGGCCTTATGAAGTGAAACGATCAGTCAACTTCTATCAGTATTTACAATATTATTATTAATTCACAGTCTTGGTCTGGTCATTTGTTTGCACAAGCGTAGATGTTTTTGCCTACTTGGGTCTTACCTTGGGTCTTGTTCAAGATGTGGCAACTTCTGTAAAATAAGCTCACAGGAAAGACTTTATTATGAGAAAAGAACATCTTCAAGCAACTGAAAGCTCACACTTGATACACTTGTGTGTGCTGAGAACTGTTTGACTGTGTCTAATGTGTCGTAGCTGCATGTAATTATGCTTTTTTCCTTTAAAATAATGTGTAAAACTTTGAAGGGTGTAAACTGTAAATTATGACAGATTTCTTTAAGTATTACCAATTTCAAGTAGTTTTAAGAGGTGCCACGGTTCAAGAGCAGTGAGTTGGAGTACACTGTACTTTTAATTTAATCTGTGCCAATTAAAAGTCATACTGAGAGCAAGTCACAACATGAGTTTCATCAGTTCTGTTTTATCATTTTATTGCTTTTTTATTGTTAATTAATCAAGAGAAATAATTGCATACAATCGTTTTTATTAACTGTCAGTGTACACAATTCAATATCTAGCTAAATATACATCGCCCTTTTAAAGAGAGAGTCTTTTTCAAGCCAGCATTGAAGTGTCACATCTCCTGGAACAATTATATTAAAAGGCTTTGAGAATGGTTTTCCTTTCTGATCAGAGACTTATTGTACTGTATTGATCTGTGACCAGTTGACCACAGTGAATCTCAGTGGGACCATAATCCAATGCAGTGTTGTAATATTGGATTTTGGTCTGGTGGTTTGCACTGTTGCAGTATCACTGCATAGCTCTTAAAGTAGGGTTTATAATCTAATATAGCATTCCTTCTGAGTGAAACAGTCTGCTGAGAAACGCATTTCTTTTCAATTATTTAAAATGTAAGTCTTTAGTGAAATTGTACTGTATCAGGCTACTAATCAGTTCAGTGTAAAATATATTAAAGATAAAAGAGCCTTATATACAGTTATTTACAACTGTTTGTTTTTCACAATATTTGGTACATTAATAAAAATCACTAGTCAGCCTTTTATGTTAATCAAAAACAGAGATAAAACTGATATGTTTAATGTAACAGTAGCCCTGGTCTTTTCTAAAAAGTCATGAGCTAGATGAGGAACTCTTTTCACTGGTCATTAAGGAAAGCTCATAAATGTAATGGTCTATATTTAGAATCATATGTGCTATATGTGGTTTTGTGAAAGGAAATGTTGACATAAAAAGGAATTCTGAGTGGACAAAACCAGAAAACTTCATCTTTTAATATTTTGCCTTGTACCTATCTTAAATTAAAATATCATCGTTTGTGTTCATTGTATCATTGTAAAACCTCGCTAAAATCATTCTTTGACTCAAATTTATGACATTTATGCTGAAATTGACTACTATTTTATTATGACATTCTGCCATAATTCATAATTCCAAGTGCTGAAAACTTCAGATGATATAAATATTTATAACTGACAAACAGTTGGCATCGGATGATAACCGTTTTCAAGGTATACCTTGGTTTGAAAAAGTCAAGGTTTTAAAACTGTCAAAAATTTCTGCTATACCGTTCCTAAGCTATGTTAAGATTTTTTCCGCTTTTTTAGGACGACAGTATCTCCAGCAGAAAATATATCCAAAGATGCTGTTTTAAATCGTAAAAAAAAATCTTTGTTTTTGAAACTAATGAAGACCGCAGAAGTCAATGATTCATTTCAGTTATTTACCCTAACATGTTTACTCTCCTAAAATATTTTTAAAGTTTCTCAAAATAAATTATATTATGTTCAAATATTTTATATATTTATATATTATGTTAAATGTTTACCCAGACATTTAAAAAGAATATCTAATTAGAGCAGTAATACCACAAAACAAAACAAAACTGTGTAACCATGATATTTTTATCCAAGGTTATCATACAGTCAGAATCTTATACCAGCCCATGCCTACATACAGTAATGTGACATTTATTGGAAAAATCAAAGCTGAAATGTAATGCTATGACATACTGTAATAAATAAGAGATAAAGTTTAAAGTATGATATAAGAGCTTAAAAAAGTTATAGTTCATCCATTTTTTTTGTCATAATTTACTCTCGCTCCACTTCAAACAGGGTTTTTTTTCTGTTGAACACAAAGGAAGACATACTGAAGGATGCTGAAAATAAACAGCCATCGACTTCCATGTTTAATTTTATTCTTACTGTAGGTGTCAATGGCTGTCTTTTTTCCCTAACATTCTTCAGAATATCTTGTTTTGTGCTCAACAGAAGAAACAGAAGTTCTTTAAAACCACTCTAGTGTGAGTAAATCATGAGGAAATTTCCTCTTTAAGACACACTTTGTCATAATTGAAATAATTAGTCCTAATCATGACTTTATGCCTCCGTTTCAGTTCATCTTACAATGTTGGACTGTTCTAATTTAAACTTTGTATTTCATAATTATTACTCGGTTTGCCAGCATTTTACATGTCAAATTCTTGTTTAGGTCATAACTGAGGGGAAAAACACAGCAAAACTTGTTTTATGTCAATATTATGACTGTAAAATATATAATATTATTACTTTTTATAAATAATATGTTTTAATATCATAATAATGTGTCACATTTTTGACTTACAGTAGACATGATGGATTTACCAAATCACCCTTTCCCCGATTATGTGGTAGAAAAGCCTTTGAAATGCATGTATAAATGATCACAGTGGTTTAATTTGTGCATAAACGATCCCTTTAAAACTGTGTGTTCTTTTACTGAAACAAAAAGTCTGAACTTTAAAGGGATAGTTTTCCCCAAATTAAACATCTGTTATCATTTACTCCCAATTAAGTTCTTTCAAACCATTTTTTTTATTAAACAAAAAAAGAAGATGATTCGAAATTTGTTGGAAACTGATAAAACCCATTGATGTCCATAGACAAAAAAAATACTATGGACGTCAATGGTTACCAGTTTTCAACATTCTTCAAAATATCTTCTCTTGTACTTCTATAATCATTTACTCACCGTTAAATGGTTCCACTTTTTATTTTTGTATTTTTATTTTATTTTATGGAACAAAAAAGAAAATATTTTGAAGAATGTTGTAAATCAGTAACTATTGACATCCATAGTTAGGAAAACAAATACTATGGACATCAATGGTTACCAGTTTCCAACATTCTTCAAAATATTGTTTGTGTTTAACAGAACAAAAAAAAAATGCTGTGTAAATGATGACAGATGTGTAATTTTGGGATGAGTCTCTTCAAATTCTCACAGTTGTTCTCCATCTCTTTCAGGATTCCTACCAAACTCTCTTCTTCCAGAATACGAAGAGGTGGTGCATCGTCCCGCTACTCCTCCTCCCCCATACAGTGCCTTAAGCAGCGGCCCTCAAACTTACAGCAGCCCCATAACCACAGACCAGCAGGACATCCAGTGCCCACCCCAACAGACCACTCCGGTGCCCCCTGTACCCGACACACCCAGCTTAGAAGAGATCCAAACCTCCGACGGCTACCAGCACAAAGTCGACGACAAGGCTGAGATGCAGCTAGAGCAGAGCAGATCCACAGAAACCCCCCTGCCCCAAGATCAGCCTCCTGAAAAGCAAAACGAGTGCAAAAAAGAGCCGCTCAGGAATATGGCCATGCCTGAGGAGAAAGAGCGGATTCAGGGACGGCACCGCCGATTTACCGGGGACTCTGGGATTGAGGTGTGTGTTTGCGGACGAGGCTTGGAGAGTCACGAGCCTAAAGAATTCGAGGGGCTTTTGAGTGAAGAGGACCAAGAGGACTCGGAGGACTTCTGTGAGGATTGTATCCTTCAGTCTTACGGAGAGGAAAGTCAAGAACTTCTTTCTCCCGAAAACCGAGTGGAGCGTGGCGCTTCGCCACTGCTTCAGTCTCATCCTGTTTGCCTCTATTTGCATACTATTAATGAACAGGAGGGTCCACATCAGAACAACACAGAATGTTAAAGCTGACTGCATGACTTTACTGATTTAAAAAAAGAAGGGGTGGCCGAGGTGTAAAGAAGATGCAATATGCAGTGCAAAGACTACAGCATGTTGAGCAATCACACTGCGTGTATATTTGTATATATTGATATGATGGAAGCAATCGGATGCTCTCCGCCTCTGTTTCGTAGGCAGAACATCCTTTAATGCAGTTTTAAAAAAGCTCAAAAGGGCACAAAGATGAGCTCTACATCTGTATGAGATAATGTGCCTTATGCCGAGGTCAGACTGCATGATTTTCAAGGTAATCGTGTCACAGATGTATGCATGACAATCTGGGCTACCGTTTTGTCGCTGCTTTGTTAGATGGATCGGCGACAGGGGGTTTCCCACTGCATGACTTTACACTAGGAGGAATCGCAGACAACTTTGTCCAAACTACGTCTCACAACCAAAAACACATGAGAAAGAAGCCTTTAATGGGGTAGAAAATGTACATATTTGCTCACCTGGGTTTGAAGGAAATTAGCAATTTCTCCTCAACTTTTTCTTTTTTGACCCGGTTGTGGTATTGCTCACATGACACGTCAAACAGACACGGGTGCTGCTACCAAATTTCCACTAGTTTTTCCTGCATTTCTTGGGTCCAAATAAACTGAAAATGAACGCTTTTGACTTCTCCCCCCAACCTCCCGCTGGCGTGCAGGTACCCACACTAGTTGATGCTGTTCTCTCATTGGCTGTGGGTGATCGCTGATGCTATTTTCAGTCAAAACTCATTTGACATGGCATGGTTTGAATTGCCGACAGGTGCAGATATTTAGCATGCTAAATATCTCATGGGCATCGGCGACTCATCGGCGATTCTCTCAGATCACGTATTTGACCGTTCACATTGTGTGATTGTTACTGGCGTGAACGAGCACTGATTTGCCTGTGATTTCAGGCATTTGTCGGCGATTTCTCAAAACCTGTCGGTGAGTCAAAATCAGGGCTAAAATCATGCAGTCTGAGCTCTGTACTATAATGGTGTGTTTATGAGTTGGGAAGTCGTAATTATAACATCAAGTGCGTTCAGATCTCTTCAGGTTGGTGAATTTTTAAAATTAGTTTTTTTCTTCAAGAACACAGCAAAATTCTGATATTATATTTTGCATCAGATTCCAAAGGTGCTGAATCATTATGTAATTCTTGAAATGGTTGAAACTGAAAATATAGCTAGTTTTATTGAAAATGAATGTACTATTTAGAAACATTCATTGACTGTTGACAGATTCGCATTCATTGCATCTGCCATAATTTCTCAGTGATGCACTCTAAAACCTTGATCACAATATGGAAAACTATATTTTATTTGAAAATATACAAATATTTATAAGAATAAAACTATATTTAATTCTACACCTTGACGATAATGGCACAGAGGTTTGATATTACAGTTTTCTTTAGTTTTTTTTCCAACTGAACAAATGCAGTGACGGCTAATTTGCTCTAAAGAGCATTGAAAGTGGCTATGGACAAAGCTACTCTGTGCTTATTATGAAGATAACCGATTTGTTCGTTGATATGGATGGTAATATTGGTATAGCTATATACCTTTTATATTTATCGCTCTTGGTGTGTTGGAGCCGTAAAGGGACCGTTCACCCAAAAAAGAACATTTCTACATTCTAGTTCATACTCGTACTCAAGTGGTTCTGAATTTTTTCTAAAAATGTTTCTTCTGTTGTAGGCATGGGACGATAACCGTTTTCAAGGTATACCTCGGTTTGTAAAAGTTTTAAAACCTCCAAAATTTTCTGCTATACCGTTCCTAAGGTTTGTGTAGGATTTTTTTTTTTTGTTTGTTTTTTTAGAACATTAGTATCTCCAGCAGAAAGATATCCAAAGAGGGCGTTTTAACCTGTAAAGAAATTAGTGTTTTTGAAACAAATGAACAGCTTAAGTCAATGATTCATTTGAATTATTTAGCCTGACATGTTTACTGCTCCAAAATATGTTAAATGTTACTCAAAATAAAATATATTGTGTTTAAAATAGAAAAAGATTTTGTTTTTACCCAGACATTTAAAAAGAATATCTTTTAGAGCAGTAATCACAATACTGTGAAACCGTGATATTTTTATCCAAGGTTATCACACCGTCAGAATCTTATACCGGCCCATGCCTATTCTGGTGTACACAAATGAATGACAAAAAAGCAACCATTGACAACTAGCATAAACAAAATAGATGTCAATGGTTGTTTTCAGTCATTCTCAACATTCTTTATTATATCTTTGTTTGTGTTCAAAAGAAGGAAAGAAAAAAAGAAAGAGAGAGTGAGTAAATTATAACAGATTGTTTTTTGTGAACTATCCCTTAAGGGTCAAAGATTTTCACATGTCTTCATTGTTGTGGGGTGTTTATATGAAACTCATAAATATGATTTTACGGTGGTGACCTCTGCACATCAAAAGACACCTAAAGGATGTGTAATGGTGCAGTCACATTTACAGTTGCTTTGTAATAGCAGTCTGTGACAGATTTTGGACCAGCACAAAGCTGTGTAGTTTAAAAGTGACTGGCGATGCTTTGTGTATTTCTATATTATCGACAATGAACAGTGGACCTGTTTTTCTTTCTTTGCTTTTTTGCTTGTGCAGAATTGTCGCTATCGTGGCAGCAGTTTAACTCTGCCATCTTAGCATTTAGATGTTAAATACAGAAACACTGGTGTGCCGAGCTCTCAGGACAGTCGGAATGAAAATTATAAACTGTCTGAACACCAAAAAAAGAAAAAGGCTTTATGCATTAAAAGCCAAATATGCCTGTCAGCTTTGCCTAATGCAACAGGATTAATCTTACTGATGTGTATTGAGTTTTTGCTTTGCACAATCACAATGTTCTGAATGAGTCATATTCATGCTAATTACTGTCAAATACAAAAGTTTTACATACAGTCTTAATTCATCCGCTTATATTGTCTTTTGTTGTTTTTGATGAAACAAGTATATTCATACATCTGAGTTTTTGTAGCTGAGTAAGCTATGACATGGGACAAATGTTAGCATTTGGCTTAGAGTTTAATAGTTCAGCATTATTAACAATTTCTGAAAGCATACAGACACTACACTGGTTTTTTACCTATAGAGATAAAAGCTTTGCCAAAGGGAGGTATCTATAAACTCAAGCGTTCACTGCTGGAAGTGAAAGTGCATACCCATTTATGTAAGCAAGAAAACAAAATACTTATTTTTTTATTGAAATATATTAAACTCCAAAGAGTTTTAGAAATATTAATATACATTACAAGTATTTTGTTAAACTTTAATGGTAGATTATATATGAATATATAGCAAATGTGGTGTAACATGATTATACAAGTGCCTTTTCCCTGTTACAACCACTATTAATGCAGTTTCACATGTTGTAAACGGTCATCTTGGACATTACTTTCGTAGAATATATAATTTTTATTTAAAAGCTTTTCTTTATGAAACTTCAGCATCTGTGCCTTGATTTTTCTGGCTACACAAAAAAGAATGAGTCATATGTATGCGAGTATAAAGATTATTGTTATTATTTTTTGTATATCTGCACCAAAGTAGCTTAAGTTTCAAATTCCTCCATGACCACTGAAGCATTATTTCTGAACTCTCCATATTTAATTTATATCTTTGTCTTAATGAATGTTATTAGTATAAAGGTAATAAACGACTTGCTGCTCTTACTGTTGTCTTGTTGACAATCTAATAACGTTAGAGCTGTGCTTGAAAACTATGAATCAGTGTCTTTCTTTGATCTATTAATAAGCTGCTGATTTTCAGAAATTCTATGAATCTCTGATGCAATGTGAGCATTTCTCGATATGTTAAATGTGATGTCATGTTAGGCTTTACAACCTTCCATTGCTGTTTTGTGTAACATTGCAATCATAAATATGTCTAATCGTGACCCTCTCCATTAAACTCAAATCAACACAACGTGTGTAAGTGTTTTGAATACCAAACCACGTTTTTATCAATTATTGAATTGATATGAAAAGGTTTTTGTTAGCTTTATTAAACAGTCAACACCATTCTGTTGCATCATTTGTATTCTCCCGCCCCCTGTCGTTCGGGTATCAGCTAACCAAAGGAAATGTTGCGGTACATTCCGTTTGTACACACGGTGTCCTAGTTCAGATTGTTCCTCAGGAAATCACGTTGCTTTCATTCGGTCAGAGACTCGAAACATTCCTGTAGCAAAGGATAGATCGTTCTGAAACTGCAACAAATTGTTTCTTTCAAAACCCTCATAAGTGCGGTTTTCTTCAGAAAAGCAATGCTTTTATCTTTGACCTTTAAAAAAAGGCTTTTATCTTTAAAAAAATAAAAATAATAATAAATGGAAATGTCAAAAATTGTAAAATATATTGCTCACACAGCAGCAATATAAAGTACCGCATATACTGCATACCCCTGTTTTGCGCCACTGCGGGTACTGCCCCGGTGACAGCTCCTGTACCTTTATTTCTGAGATATGAGTTGTTGATCTCCTATTTAGTAAAACTTATTCACGTTATCAAATATTCCACAAATGGTTTCAAAACTATTGCATGCCACTGTATATTGTATATTGCGAATTTGATATGCTTAGCCTATTAATTATACTCATGTAAGTTTATAGACATCTATAATTTATCTGGTACATTCTACCAGAAACGTGCATTTTTATTTATAAAAAAATGACAGGGCCTGGCTGTCGTCCTCATGAAAGTTATATAAAAACAAGCATAAAATCATTTAATTTAATGACGCATCCTTGATCAATGTCATGCTTCTTCTGCGTCAAACGATCTCAATTCCGAGTCATAGCCTTAACCCTGAAGCATTTTATGTTACATGTAATGCAAATGTGACGGGACTGACAGAAACATGGGGAAAATGGGGGCAATTGAAAATTTATTTGTATTTATTTGTACAGTTTATTTATAATTTTATTGGGCTGAGGACAAGTAATGGACAGGGCTTGTACGTTTGTAAAGTGTTTTTAATAAAGAAAAAAAACATCTGAGAACCAAATAATATTGCTTCATAGAACAACTCAGAAATCAACCATCAGCCCATTTTAGAAATTTTGGGGATGAACTACTTTTTTTTTCACTGTATTTATGTTTTTATTTAGGGACAGAAATGTAGGTTTTATAGTCAACAGAGCATAACAATTCTTTTTAACAATTAAAAAAGCTTAAATTTCATTTTTACCATGTACTTTTAAAAAACTGCTTAAAAAACAAACAAAACGAATTTAAATAAAAGATACATTTAGATGAGAATTGAATATGTCAAATTAGGCTATTGGAATTTCTCCGGATTATTCATATATATAGCTGCACACTTTTTTTACTTTATATCAGTGTAGGGTCTTATATATTCCATATGCTGGGCAAAATTCAGAACTACAAGAATATAGTTCCAAAATATTCTTTAAACGTTAGATAACTGTAGTTTTTAAACATGTTCCTCTGAAGCAGAGTCTCTAGGTCTGATTTCGATTTCGTGCAAATAAACCCACAGCAGTCTTGTTAATTACATTATATTAATCATTTACCCAGGCTAGCAATGCACGCACGATCACGCACGATGTGCTGCTCGCTGATTGGCTGAATCCGCGAAACTACAGAAGCCGAAAAAGATCAAATTGCTCACAGTTCAGCCAGAGCCAGCGTTTGACCATGGCAGAGGCAGCCAGGTAGGACTTGAAAAACTTGTAGCTGGTCGGTTTTTGCAAAAATAAGTAATAATAATAACATATATCTGCAGTATCGTTACAACTAATAAAGCTACCGAGGTTTCATTCTGAGACTACAAAGCTGTTATAATTGTGTAGCTACCAAAGTGAAAGTGAGTCTATTCTGCACAAAACAAAGTCAGCTGTTCCAAGTAACGTTACGTGTATTTGTTGCATCATTTCTTGTTCCCAGTGACAAGACTGTAACAAGTGTCTACAATGACGTTAAGGTATGCTTTTGTTTCTTGACACTAAAATGTAATGTTTGATTTTCTGCGTCCCACAATGCTGACAGTTTAAGTCACAAGTTTAACATTAGAACTTTGATCGTATAGCAATAAATCTAATCCTTAAATTAATATCTGTACTTTTTTGCAGGAATACTACGGAAAGACGTTGAAGCAGAAATCAGACCTGAAAAGCAATGCCTGTGTGCCTTCTGCCAAACCTGTCCCTGCCTATGTGAGAAAAGTGATAGCTGAGATCCATCCAGATGTTGTTGCAAAGTGAGCTTCACACTGATGTGTTTTGTTGATGTGATTATTAAAACTTTGGGTAAAACGTTGTAAAGTCATGATATCTAATGGAACGGTCACAATAATTTCAAAAGCTCACTTGTACGACAACAAATCCAAAAAACAAAAACAAAAAAAAGTTAAAATGTGATTCAGTTTTACCTTTATTTAGGTGACAGAAGAACAAAGAAAGGGTTTCCAGTGCTTTCAGTGACAAGTAAATTGTATTTTGTAAAGTTGTGGTTTCTATGGCTATATACGTGGTTGTGACAGAGCAGACATTTGTTTTAAGTTTGATTTACAAAATATATTTAGGTTTCAGTGAAAATGCTGGAAAATATTTTCTTAGTAATTTTGTCTGAATTAAATACAAGTTACAGAGAATTAACAAATACAGTTTCTGGATTTCATAGCATTTTGGAATATTCATACAGCATATATCCCCTTTAACCTTTTATTTGAGAGGGATTAATAGGGCCCTGATATAGTATGATCATATATAAAATATTCCCAATAATTTAATAATATACCATTATAAAAATATAAAAAAATTGGAATTAAAATAACATGACAGTTTTGTTACATAATTTCCTTTGGTACTATGTTAAATGTTCTGACATTTATTTTAAAATCCCCTATTATGCTATATTAAAGATTTCTCATTATTTGGGGATCATCTACAATTATTTTACATTAATCATGGATCAAAAAAGTAAAAACATAAACAAAAAATAAACCTTTTATTTTCTCTTTTCTCACAGCATGTGTAAACACTGTTTTTTTTATTTCTGTAGCTAAAATACAATTGTTGTTATCAGTGAATTTGGATAAAATAGTGAAGCACTTTCAACATGCCCATTACAGTTATGTACATACAGTCCTTGAGGTCCACATAAAATCGAAATGTACGTTGTTTATTTTGCTAACTCGCATTGGCCCAAAGTAACAACCGGCCAGTACTTTTTTCTGTTATTTTACAGACTTAATTCTCCATAAACATAGAAAATCATCATACCCAAATCAGATCAAATTAAATCAGATCAAATCATATTCCAAATAACTTTTCCAGCTTTTGAAATGTTTTTGTAGCCTTCTCCTAACCTCTGCCTTTCCACAACTTTATCCTGAAGGTTTTTTTGCAAGCAGGGTGTAATCTGAGGAAAGGTAAAGATTTTCACAGGGTATGATGATTTTCTAAAGGCACTGTATTTCTTATACAACATGTGGTTTCAAACTACTAATTGTCAAAAGTCCCTTTTTAACTGCAGTTGAGTTAAAAGTTTAAAAAGTCAGCAGAGCAGAGATTAAGGAGATCCCATAATGCATTTCATATCCGTTAATAAACAAAACAAAAAAAAACCTGTGAGTCACGAAATCTAGATTCTGTTAATTATTTTTACAGTGTATGTTTGTGCTGGAAATAAACCTTAACGTTTCTGGGAGACAATCATTCCAACCATTGTGCACTTTAATCTTTGAAGCTTAGCACAAGTTTTACTTTCACAATCGGCTACATTAAACCCTGTGGGATGGGTTAAATGCAAGTACAGCATTAATAGGCTCTTTGACACTCAGGTACTATGGCTGTGGTCTGGTGCTCCCGGAGTGTCTGGAGGGCTGCAGAGTGCTTGATCTTGGCTGTGGAAGTGGACGTGACTGCTATATGCTCAGCCAACTTGTAGGAGAGAATGGGCACGTCACAGGTATCGACATGACAGAAGCTCAGGTCAGTCCTTTGAGCTTATCTGAAGCATTGATGGTTTGGACAACTGCAATATTATAATATATGCTACTTATATAGGTTATTTCAGTTGTGACATGGTGTCCAGTTGATAAATCAATCTAGAGAAATTTAAGGCCCTTCAAAGGTATTAAAGTTTCAAATGCTATTTTGCAAGGTATTAAATCTGATATCATTTTTGATTATGCAATGATTGTATACTAAAGTTTGCCTGAATTAAATCTGCGAATATCAGCATGCTGAGTAGTTAATGAAATCAATAAAATCCTGCTAGATTTGACATCATTCATTCATTTTCTTTTCGGTTTAGTCCCTTAGTTATTAATCTGGGTCACCACAACGGAATGAACCGCCAACTTATCCAGCTTATGTTTTACGCAGCGGATGCCCTTCCAGCTGCAACCCATCTCAACTCATTCACACACATACACTATGGCTTATTCACCTATGCTACATGTCTTTGTACTTGTGTGGGAAACAGGAGCACCCGGAGGAAACCCAGGCAAACACGGGGAGAACATGCAAACTCTACACAGAAATACCAACTGACCCAGCCGGGCTTGAACCAGCGACCTTCTTGCTGTGAGGCATACGTGCTACCCACTGCGCTACCGTGATGCCTATAGATTTTACATAATGCTGCTTTGTATACTGCAGAAACCAAGGCAACATTATTTCTGTAGTTCTGTAGGCGCCAACCTGCTGAATTAGCTAGATTGAATAGATTTTTATTCAGTATATGAGTAATGTTTTAGTTTTTGATTAATTTCTTACATAAATATTTAGTAAATATACTGTAAATTATAATCTCGCCAGTGTTTCTGGTTGAAACCTAAATTGGTTATAAGGTCTTAAAATGAAAGAGTCTCAAAAAAGGTCTTAAAAGGTATTGAATTTCACTCTCTGATTCTTCAATTCAATTCACCTTTATTTGTATAGCGCTTTTACAATGTGGATTGTGTCAAAGCAGCTTCACATAAAAGGTCATAGTAAAATGAAACAGTGTAGTTCAGTTTTCAGTGTTTAAGTTCAGTTTAGCTCAGTTCAGTGTGGTTTAATAATCACTACAGAGAGTCCAAACACTGAAGAGCAAATCTATCGATGCGCAGCTCTACAGATCCTGAACCATGCAAGCCAGTGGCGACAGCGGAGAGGGAAAAAACCTCACTAATTGGCGAAAGTGAAGTAAAAAAACCTTGAGAGAAACCAGGCTCAGTTGGGCACGACCATTTTAATTTCTCCGCTGGCCAAACATCTTGTGCAGAGCTGCAGTCTCAGTGGCAGAGGCTGGAAGCTGGCCTCAGCGAAGACTCGTCTGTCCCTGGAGTGTCACAGGAATCAGTCTCATGTTCTCCACTCCTCCATGACCATCACAGTAGCTGCTCAGGATACAGCCTGGTCCAGAATATGGAAACCTTGGGATCATCTCGTCGTTGGTCTTGGATCGAATCAGTGACTATGCATAGTCTGAGGGCCTCGGGAATAGTATCCCCAGGTGGAAATGGAGAATAAAGAGAGTATTATTATCATAGTGTATATAAACAAGATGCAGAAACCTGTGTGGAAACCCGCTAAGTGGTGCACTGAGTGTATGCTTTACTAAACAGATAGGTCTTTAATCTAGTTTTGAATTGGGAGAGTGTGTCTGAGCCTCTGACATTATCAGGAAGGCTATTCCAGAGTTTAGGAGCTATAAATGAGAAGGCTCGACCTCCTTTACTTGACTTTGCTATTCTAGGTACTACCAGAAGCCCTGAGTTATGAGATCTTAAAGAGCGAGTTGGATTGTAGCGAGACAGAAGATTGGTTAGATAAACAGGAGCTAGATTATTTAAAGCTTTATATGTAAGAAGCAATATTTTAAATTCAATACGAAACTTAACAGGCAGCCAGTGTAAGGAGGATAAAATTGTGTTGATGTGATCAAATTTTCTAGACCTGGTAAGAACTCTGGCAGCTGCATTTTGTACTAATTGAAGTTTGTTAATAGAGGATGCTGGGCAGCCAGCAAACAGTGCATTACAGTTGTCCAGCCTAGAAGTCATAAAAGCATGGACTAGCTTTTCTGCATCTGAGATGGATAGCATACTTTGTAACTTAGCGATATTTCTCAGATGAAAGAAGGTAGTTTTTGTGACATGGGATATATGATTTTCAAAAGTTAAATTGCTGTCTAATATGACACCCAGATCTTTTATAGTAGCGCTAACGCTAACTTTGTATGTCTCTAATTGTAGGCCGAGTTGTGAGATCTGCTGTGTACAGGATTCCAGTCTTTAATCCAGTCTTTAACATCTTTAATACACTCAGTTAGCTTAGACAGTTTAGACATCTCGTCAGGTTTAGTTGAAATAAATAATTGGGTATCATCTGCATAGCAGTGAAAGCTGATCCCATAATTCTTGTATATCTGTATAAAGCAAATTGCACATTTGACAAAAAGATGTATCTCAATAACTTTAATAATAATTAAATATTATTTTGCTGAGTGTATTATTGTGCTCATAACTTGACTGGTTTAGACCTGTCATAAACAGAGCCGGGTAGATTACTTAAGAATTGCAATTGGTTACTAGAGATAAACTTATGATTAGGAAATAATATTTGTAGTTATTCATTTTTTTAAGGAAAGACTGCTATTTTTTGGAAACAGTTTTAGTGTTTTTAAATTTCTTCAGCTGATCTGGTATGGTATGAGCACTTTTAGCTTAGCTTAGCAATTGAATTGGATTGGACCATTTCACATAAATTTTTTTTAAAAAAGATTTAATTATTTTTATTAACTTTTTAAAGCTTGACTGTTCTGTATTTACATTGTGTAAGCCCGATCAAAAAAAGTAGCTATTTTATATGCTAAAATTGCTAGGAACTATACTCCCATTTTGGCGTAATAAGTAAGGAACTTTACTGCCATACCAAGGCTGCAGCAGGCACAGTGATATTATGCAGTGCTGTTACCTACCGGGGAACTATTTTCGGGTGCTGTGTAATATCATTGTTTCCCAAAAATGGGAAACCTCAAATGTTTAACTCTAGGTAACTTGTAAGTTGAGCCTATATCCAAAAAAAAAATCCCTTTAAAATTATGTATTTAGGCGGCTCAGTGGTTAGCACTGTCACCTCATAGCAAGAAGGTCGTTCTGCAGTTCTGCAGTTCTATAGGTGCCAACCTGAATTAGCTAGATTTAATAGATTTTTTATTCAGTTTATGAATAATATTTTAGTTTTGGATTAGTAAATATAAATATACTGTAAGTTGGGCGTCACAGTGGCGTAGGGGGTAGCCTAATCACCTCACAGCAAGTAGGTGGCTGATTCAAGTCCCGGCTGGGCCAGATTGCATTTCTGTGTGGAGTTTGCATGTTCTCCCTGTGTTTTCATGGATTTCCTCCGGGTGCTCCATTGCTCAAGTGAACTGAATAAACTAAATTGTCTGTAGTGAATGAGTGTGTCTGTTTGTGCATGAGTGTATGGGTGTTTCACAATACTGGGTTGCGGCTGGAAGGGCATCCGCTATGTAAAATATATGCTGGAATAGTTGACGGTTCATTCTGCTGTGGTGACCTCTGAAATAGAGACTAAGCGGAAGGAAGATGAATGAATGAATGAATGAATGATATAATTACTTAACTTGACAGAATTTGAATTGCATCTAATTAACAACTCAAATAATTATGTTTAAATATACCATCCTAAAAGCATTTAAAGTTATGTCTAAAGCAGTGTAACTACTCTAATGTCTTTGTTTTACAGCTTGAGGTAGCCCGGGAATACATCGACTACCACATGCAAAGATTTGGTTATAAAAATCCAAATGTGAATTTTGTTCAAGGCTACATTGAGGCCTTGGTGGAAGCTGGGCTGGAGGATAAATCATATGATATTATCATGTAAGCTTGTAATGTTTCAAAATTGGAGCCCTAGTTGTAAAAAAACACTTGTTTATTCTTTTCTGTCATGAGATGATTCCAATGAGTGATGATGTTGATGTTATTTAGAATTTTTTTCTACTACTTTTAATTGGTGTTTTTTTTTCTTAATTTCAAAAGATCAAATTGTGTGGTGAATCTGTCACCAGATAAATCTAGTGTTCTGAGGGAGGCGTATCGTGTACTGAAGGTACTCCAATTTCATTCACAATTCAATTCAAATCATGTTTGAATTTTATTTGATAATCAGATGCTGCTTTTTTATAATTACCATGTTAAACATTACGATGAATATTCTGTATTTATTTATTTGTGTTTAGGATGGAGGGGAATTATACTTTAGTGATGTCTATAGTGATGCTAGAATCCCAGAACACCTCAAGGCCAACAAAACTTTATGGGGTATGAAAGGACATGGATTTTACTCACTGTTTGCTCACCCACAAGTGCTTATAAACCTTTATGGGTTTCTTTCTTCTGTTAAACACAAAAGAAGATATTTCGAAGAAAGCTGGAAACCTGTAACTGCTGACTCCCAAAGTATTTGTGGTGTTTAGTCAATGGTCATAGGTTTCCAACTTTCTTCAAAACATCTTCGTTTGCATTTAGCAGTAGAAACCCAAAAGTGAAGGGAGAGTAAATAATGACATCATTTTAATTTTTGGGTGAACTATCAACCAGTCAAACTGCGCCAACAGAGCAATCACACCAGAGTTATTTTTATTTGAAGCAAACCTGCCAAAAATGATCACACTCTAACTTTTTTATGTTATCAGGCGAGTGCCTCAGTGGAGCATTGTGGTGGGAAGACCTGATAAGACTAGCTGAAGAAGTTGGGTTCTGCAAACCCAGGCTGGTTTCTGCTAGTATCATCACAGTGGGCAACACCGAACTAGAAAACATTCTTGGTGAGACATGAAAATAAATAAATAAAATAAAAATATACAATGCTTATTTTGCTAGGGCACACTGTCATTCATTAGTTTAAAATTAATCTGCACAAGTTAATCCACTGAAAAAATAAATGTTTGTTTTGCTAATCAAAGTCTAACCATTTGCTTACACCTTTGGGGAGGCGGTCATTCTCTGTTGATGTCACAATATTCTTAACCACGTTGTGGAATAAAACAGTTTGCTTGCTAGCAATGAAAAGCAAAAAGAAAGCCCCGCCCCATACTCAGTTGAAGAGCATCACCATACTGAAATAAAAGTCATAAAATAAGATATTATGTAGAATGCTGGAAAAAACTGCCATTGACATACATACTGAGACTATATATATATATATATATATATATATATATATATATATATATATATATATATATATATATATATATATATATATATATATATATATAGGTCAATGACTGTTTTGTCCCAAAATTCTTCAGTGTATCTTCTTTTGGGGGCAGCACGGTGGTGCAGTGGGTAGCACAATCGCCTCCGGGTGCTCCGGTTTCCCCCACAGTCCAAAGACATGCGCTATAGGTGAATTGGATATGCTAAATTGGCCGTAGTGTATGTGTGTGAATGAAAGTGTATGGGTGTTTCCCAGTGTTGGGTTGCAGTTGGAAGGGCATCTACTACGTAAAACATGTGCTGGATAAGTTGACGGTTCATTCCGCTGTGGCGACCCCTGATTAATAAAGGGAGCTGAAAAGAAAATTAATGAATGTATCTTCCTTTGTGTTCAACAGAAGAAAGAAACTCGTAATGTAAATGATTACAGAATTTTCCTTTTTGGGTGAACTATATGAAATGAGCAATTTTTGGACCGGTGGACTTTAAAATATACCACTTTTTATTTAACAATAAACAACAGCAAAAAAAAGATGACTATTTTGAACTTGTGCACTTTTTTTAGAGTCAATGTTAATTATTAATTTATTTTTTATTTCCTTGTAGGTTTTTTTTGTTGTTGTTGGTAGAGCAAAAATTGACGGCCTAATTTCGTTTAAATTGACAGAATTAACAATTATTCAAATAATTAAAGGGACAGTTCATTATTTTCAGTCCTGTATGAATTCCTGCTGCAAAGCACGCATGAAGGATTTTAAAGAATGTTCGACCAAACCAGTTTCATTGTACACTCACAGAAATAAAGGTACAAAAGCTGTCGCTGGGGCAGTACCTTTTGAAAAGGTACTTTTTTTCCTAAATAATCTGTATTAGTACCTATGAACTAGCGGCACTTAGAGTTCTGCAGCACCCTCTGCTGACACCAAAGAAAATTAAGATAATATACAGTTGAAGTCAGAATTATTATGGATTTGTTTTTTCTTTTTTAAATATTTCCCAAATGATATTTAACAGAGCAAGGAAATTTTCACAGTATGTCTGATAATATTTTTTTCTTTTGGAGAAAGTCTTACTTGTTTTATTTCGGCTAGAATAAAATAAGTTTTTAATTTTTTAATCCCAATTTTAAGGACAATATTATTAGCCTCTTTAAGCTATATTTTGTTTCGGTAGTCTACAGCAGTGTTTCCCAACCCTGTTCCTGAAGGCACACCAACAGTACACATTTTCAATGTCTCCCTAATCAAACACACCTGAATCACCTAATTAGAACATAAGAAGAGACTCCAAAACCTGAAGTTAATTAGTCAGGTAAGGGAGACATCCAAAATATGTACTGTTGGTGTGCCTCCAGGAAAAGGGTTGGGAAACACTGGTCTACAGAACAAACCATCGATATACAAAAACTTGCCTAATTATCCTAACCTGTCTAGTTGACCTAATTAACCTAGTTAAGCCTTTAAATGTAACTTTAAGTTGTATAGAACTGTCTTGAAAAATATCTAGTAAAATGTTATATATTATATTATAAATAAATATTATATATTATATATATATTATTGTTTTGCTTGTTTTTTTTATTTTTTTTTAGCTTTAATTCATTAATATGTTCATGATGTTATTTAGATTTTATGTTGTTAAATGTGGTTTGTGACTTAAGAGGAATAAATGTATTTTAAAAGAGATAGTTCACCCCAAACATAACATTTCCCTCACCATTTTCTCACTCAGCTGGTTCTAAAGTTTTATTTTTCTTCTGTTGAACACAAAACAAGATATTCTGAGGACTGCCGGAAAAAAAAATAATCATAAAAATAACAAAAATAACCTTAATCATACCCTGTAATCAGGCATGAGTGTATTAACACTGAGATAACTTCTTTGGACTGTGTGAGTAACTGATAATGTAATGGTATGTGACACTGACAATGGAAGTACGGATCCAAATGCAGGTATATTAGAGAGGTCAGGTAAGCAACGGTCAACACAGAGGCAAACAGATGCAGGCGTCCCGGAGTCGTAGTCAGATACACAGGCAGATGATCAGAAGGCAGGCCACAGACATGAATAAACAGACAAACAAGGCGAGGGTCAAAACAAGACAAAGGAAACGCATTGTAATGTCAAAAAATGTCAACCAGACTCAGCAAGAGTGTGTGTGCTGCTTATAGTCCGTGTAATCAGTCTGACAATCCTTCGGCAGTGTGTATGCAATCAGTCAGGATCAGGAACATCTGTGTGTGTGTGTGTGTGTGTGTGTGTGGTGCATGACTGTGTTTTGTAGTATATGAAATGGAAGATTTGTAGTCGGTTACCAAGCAGTGTATGCCCAAAAATAGTCGCCTACCCTTTTGTGGTTTATTGGAAGTAATGCGTCAATAGAGCCGCCATTTTAGTACAGGGTAACGCTCCTTAGAAATGAATGCAGGACCAAGGTGCCGTGGAGGACTGTGGCCATCCAGAGCCAGAGATATGCACATATACACATGTCTATAATCGTGAGTTTTCCCGGTGGTCAGTATGCAGAAATTTTTTTAAATTACGAAAATTATAATTTTACATCACTTTTCTACATCGGTGGATAAGTGACCACACGGGCATTGCCGACAAATAGCATGTGTTTGTGTGCATGGAAATGTATTATCCTCCTTCCATGTTTAATTTGATCTAATTCATGTCCTGAAACACACCCCCTCTGCTGCTTTCACTTCTCATTCTAACAGAGTGAGCGATTAGTTTGTGAATGAACCTTCGTTATAAACAACTTGTTCACTTAGCCGACAATAATACAAGTTTCTGGCAGCGCAGCATCTTGTTTCATTTACATTGTTTGCTTATTTTGTTCAACAAAACTAACATAAGCCTAGAATTTAGTGCAAGTTGTTGCTACTTTACCTGATGGTCAGTGCAGTATGTGATTGTATTATCATCAATAACGTGACTTGTTTAGCACAAAAATTTGTAACATACAAAAACATAAAAAACTAAATCTTAGGCTATCAAATGTTCTGCCTCTGTGCTTTATTTTCTTTGTTTGCTCGTTACCACACCCGTACACAGCGCAAAAGTCCAGCATCTTCACGTTGGCACACTGTCTTGACTAGTGCAGTTGAATGACATTTGTCCTGGGAGCACTGTACAAATGTGGCGGCGCTATTGACACATGATCAGGGTCCGTATGTGATATCTAGTGTATATTTCTATGGTATATACCAGCGATCTGCTCAGGTTGGATCGCTGGTGACCATGACAGATAACAACATTATTATTTTTTATTTATGTATTTTTGTGTGAACAATTCCTTTAAAGCAAAGTCTCAGCCTTGCTAATTGTATTTCCAACAACACTAATTGGTTAAGCTAACAGTCTGGAGGAAATCATTGCTCTCATGCCACGGGTACCAAAATATGTACCACATGTGTTAATAACACCACATTTAATGTTTTGGTGCTAACAGAATTCTTGTGTGTAGAAGTACCCAGCTTGTGCCACAAGTGAAATAAATTGCCGGAGAAGTCC